>NW_011338262.1:7730-27718 GCF_000735185.1 Notothenia coriiceps
ATAGATAGATAGATAGATAGATAGATAGATAGATAGATAGATAGATAGATAGATAGATAGATAGATGGATGGATGGATGGACAGAGGGGAAAATGTACATTGTTAAGGCAATACGGGTAAAGTATAGATAAAGAAAAAAACTAAAATAAAACGGTATTCAACAAGCACACTTTTATAAAATAAACAAAATCGTGTAAGGTTCATTTAAGGTAGAAAAAGATTAGGAGCAGGATTATAAAGAATAAATGGGACTTATAGAAATAAATGAAGTAGCGGCCAGATAACAGTTTAGTATAGTAGTACTAGTAAAAGTATATATTGCATAGTGTTATTTTACAGTTGTTGGCAAAGTATTGAGTTGTATAAAAAAAAGTAGTTGCAGCCAGTAATAACATTGTAAAACATATTATATGACGGCACACAGACAAACAGACAGACAGACAGACAGACAGACAGACAGACAGACAGACAGACAGACAGACAGACAGACAGAGAGACAGACAGACACACAGAGAGAGACAGACAGACAGACAGAGAGAGAGAGACAGACAAATTGAGGGAGAGACAGACAGACAGACAGACAGACAGACAGACAGACAGACAGACAGACAGACAGACACACAGGCACACAGAAAGACAGACAGACAGACTCTAGTGATTTCTATACAAGCCTTGACCTACTTCTTTTCTCTGGGAAATAAAGAATTACCTGACCTACATGTTTTGGAGAGTCCTAAAAGTCCCAAGACACCATTACGAATTCTAGTAATCCCCCAAATATAAAACACTGTGACTTCATTCATTACTTTTGCAAAATCTTGCTCCTTGTGAACTTTAAAGAACCGTGAAATATCAATGTCTCGCTCAGGACAGGTCAGCGCCGGGAACCGAAGGATCAGAGCTGGGTCAGGAGGCCAATCTGTGTTTTGACCGTCTCCTGGAGGATGAGGCTTTGTCTTTTTAGATATGCGCGACGGGGAACTCACCCCCCATTGGAGCCAAAATAGCTGTTGATTAGCAGCATGGACAATAAAGCCTTTTACTTCCACAGCTTGTAGAGGAATGTGTTGTATCTGTCTGGGTCGAAAAGCCCCAGGCTGACCTCCCATCGAGACATGTATGTAGAAGAAACACACATCTTGTGCGCAGACGATAAACAGATTAAAAACGTGTGGGAGGCACTTACAGATATGCATGAACTACTGAAATAAAACATGAATTGAAATCTGAAGAAATACATTTTTCATTTTGACTCAGACTGCTGACTGAAGGAAACACAGGAAACATCCTCTGTTCTGGTATCATATGGAGACATTTGAGTATATTTCACACTAAAATTAGTTACATTTGACTTTTAACCACCACTGGTAGCAGTAGTGATGGTGTTTAGATCATTTACTTAAACACACATTCATATAATACTCAATTACAAAAATAGGGCTGCACGATTTGGGGAAATAATCTAATTGTGATTTTTCTGACAGATATTGCGATTCGATTTGCGATATTTGTTTTTAAGCGACCCAACGGAAGTTTATTGTAAAGTGCGGCCTGATCTCCGGCTAGGAGGGTCGTATCAACGTGCTCCCGTCTCTAGCACCCCCGCAGCTACGAGTGAAAGCACTAAACTTACAGGAAACTTCCGTTGGGTTGCTTTAAAGTCAAGCTTCAGTTTAAGATTCACCCTGTAATAGAAACATGTGATGGAGCATTACTAACCTGACTCAGACGCTTTGTTTCACCAAACCATCTAGGAAAGCTCCATTGGAAGCCATTTGGAAAGGGCAGGCACTTTCAAAAATACTTGGCAGGTGATTGGATCAATCTGTCAATCACCTACTATCATGGGCCTCTTCTGATTGGTTAACAATGGCTGGTACATGTGGAGCAGCACTTCTGATTGGTGGGGATGACTGACACACAAGAAGAACAAAACACTTTTTATTTTTTTGTTAACTAAAATAAATTGCAGGGATTTGCGATTTGATAATTGCATCATTTAAAATCGTGATTTCGATTTAAAATCGATTGATCGTTCAGCCCTAATTACAAATGAAATGTATGCATTTAAGTCCTAAATTAACAGTTAAAAACACTTTGAAACTAAATGTATTTTATGACAATGCTCGCATTATTGCATTCTATGTTTTAGTGAGTTTTTGTGTCTAAAATGGGTTAGGGTCGCTCTTGCCTTCAACTCCTAATCTACTAACCCCTTGCCCTTATTCCTCCTAGCTTAGCACTTTCTACTTTTGTTGTTTTTTTCTTTTACTTGCTTGTAAGCGCTTTGAGCACCAGGAAAAGCGCTTTATAAATGTAATGTATTATTATTATTATTATTATTAAAATGTTATGAGGTTTGGTAGTTTAGAAAATGCATTATAACTTAAAATGTATTGTGTTTTTCAAACTAAAATCTATAGTAAAGTTACTACTAGACACAGCTGTCAGATAAATGCAGAAAAAGTACAATATATATCTATAAAATCAAGAAAATGTAAACTATAAGGACCTCCAAAACAGTATATGTGATTTATAACTTAGTATAAACCACTCACACGTACAAACTGTAATATTTATGATGTCTTCATTACATAACGTGCGCATGACTATAATGCAATGCAATATTAGTTTAAGGCATTAGAAATAGAAAGTTGTTGATTGTGCTCAGTATTTAGCTACAGTCTTTCACTGGGAGACTATCATTTAATGAAAAACATCCCAAAAATAATGATATTTTGAGGTAATATTAATATTTAACTCTAATGTGACACTGACAAATGTTACAAAAGCATTGCAATATCTAGGTGTGCTTCGTTGTATCACTCGTTTTAAAGTGTTAGCCTGGAGCGTTGATCCGCGACGAACAGAAGAGTCATTTTGGTGTTGTTGTGTTTTTCGTGACTGAAAAGCTAATTTAGCAAATGTGCTTATGGTCTTTTAACTCGGTTTATTTCTCGACTGCAACTCGTTAAGTCCCAACGCCAGCAGGCAATTCTGCTTAATAACATCATTCTCTGAAATGAAGGCAATTTCACAACGTCCAACTGTTTCCTCTTTATCTGTTTCTGTGTGCCTCGCTGTCTGTCTGTCAGCTACAGCCTCGCGCTGCCAAAAACCAAACAATCCCTGCTGGGCTTTCTGTATGTGCGTCTGAATGCAGCTAGTTAATTAATGTCACATGTTTTTCTGGGGAACAGGAGAAGTGAATGCATAGTCAGACCGGCCTCTCGGTGAAAGCTGATGAACTTGTCGAGGGTCTAACACATGTCAAAGTGCAGTGGAAGTGACACAGTGTTTATTGCTTTGCCCCTAACTCACTTCACAGAGGTGAGGATTGAGTGTCGCTCGACAAAGGGCCTTTTTCCCTCCCAAATCTCCCAGGTACGCACGGAGAAGTTTCTCTGAACTCAGACTCAGATACGCCCTTCTGTTTTTGTTTGAGTCTTGAGTTACTGAGACAGACTCTGGAGGTAGTAACACATTTTATAATAGTCAAACGAAGCAGCTATTGTTTGTTTTTAAATACGTATCCACAGCACAAGCTTTAGTTTTCTTTCTTTCTTTCTTTCGTTGCATTAATGCAGATTTACCAGATTGTAGTTTGCTATTTGTTTGAAGTGCAATCATTGCGGTTTGACTGCACTATATCTCAATGCTTTTATTTTTTTTGTAAAGCACTTTCAATTAACTGGTGTTGAAATGTGCTATATAAATAAAATGTGCTTGCTTTGAATAAACCAACAAAGAAGAGCTGTCTTAACACTTCCTGTTTGCAGCTACTTCAACATGTGATGATAGCATAACTTAATATAAAAACTTGAAACTGTTGAATGTGTCACTGCAGGTCAAATAACATGAAAATAAGTGGCTCAAGAAGTCACATTATATTTAACAGATTACATTTTTCATATTGTTGTATTAATGCAGACTTGAAACCTTTATTCGACTTGGAGAATTAACCTCAAAAAGCAAACAATAAACACACATTAATACCATTTATTTAGAGGGTTTGCCGGATGTGTGCCATGCAAAGTTTGCTGTTTGACAGCTGATGCTTACGTTTTTCACAAGCAGTTAGATAAACCAACGAAGAAGAGTTGTCTTCCTGTAGCGGTCTTACCATGTGATCAAAGCAAAACATTCAAAAAGAAACTTCACACTATAAATTATTCGATTGTTTTCTTATTTCACTGGCCAAATAACGTGACAAAAATAAAAGTGACATGTGTATATAGCAGATAAATAAGATAGAAGTAATGGATTCAAAACAACATAACACATAGTAGTTACGATGAAGATTTATGTGATGATATGATAACAGTTCAGGAGTGGAGGTTATTTAAGGGTATGGTATCGTTTTGTGTTTGTTTGCATGAGTCACAGTCATATGTTTATGTGTTTAGTCCGTGTTGGTATGAGCAGACAGCAGTAAGATCCCCTTATTTCACATAAAACACACAAAGTTGCAACACTTTGAACGTCAGGGAAAGGTCCCCACTTCTCAAAAATGACTTTGACTTTCGTTCTTTTCAACTTTTCCAATAATAAACCCCATTGAAATTCAACCAAATCGCATTTCATCCTTCAAACTCCCTACAAACGGTGTTCTCCTTCTCTCCTCTGTCAGATTAAGGCTTGCCTAAATGAGAACAAATGTCACCTCCTCCTCGTCTCCATTTTAATTTCCCAGCAGGATTGTGCAGCCGTGGCTTTGTGTCTAAGCGGCGGAGGTGAAGGATGAGGACATTCATACTTTGGCTGATTGGCCCAATTAATTTCTTTGGGGAACTGGAAGGAGTTTCTGTGGATCTGTTTGTGTATAATCTCACTTGCTTGAAAACATTTTTTGGAAGTGTCCTGTTGGGTTTACCAAATTAGGTTTGGATGTGTTTGTTTGTGTTGCTTTTGACAGTCATGGCCATGAAATTAAATGTGTGTGGGTGGATTGGTGGCACGAGTAGACATTATAAATTCTGAGTATAAATGTGTTTTTTATGTATTTGAGAAAATGGCATCTACTTTCTGCAAACACAAATGGGTGTGTGTTTGTTCTTGTTTTTATATCGTTGTGGGGACCATTATTTTGTTGTTCAAAGTGAGGACTTCTATCTGTACACATCTATATTTTTAAAGGGCTCTTTTTTACGGGTTAATATTTGGTTTATGGGTTGAATATAGGTAGCCCAATAACTGGTTTATAGGAAGGCCCATTGGGAGTGCAAAATTCAGGACAGAAAATCTGACTTCTTGCCCGTCTCTGTGGGAGTGACAACCCTGAAATTACATTTATATCTCACCAATTTGCAAAAAAAAGTCAAATGGAAATGTAATGGTGCCAAGGCAATCATTTTCAGTTGAATTGATTTTTAATGAACATAATCAGAACAGTTTGTAAATTCATGTAAACAGTCACAAAATGTTGATACAGAACAAATGACTAAAGTGTTTACAGACAAACTATTTGTTTTTGTCCTTTGCAATGCAACCTTTTGTTTCTTGTTGCAGCTAAAACATGACTAAACTTTATTTATATTTTTGTACACACTCACAGCTGTTAAATATACAGAAGGATGGTTGTCTTTGTTACATATTGCAGCAGTGAGTTGAGGCACAGGACATTTTAGATCATCAACACTAAAACAATCTACAATCTGTTCCTAAATCTTTTGCAAACTGATTTGTTTCCAAACTTAATAACACACAGGAAACTAAACCTGTGTCAAAATCCAACTTTCATCACATTTCCCCCCCTCAAAGAAGAAAAACCAGACTCTTACAATAATCTGCAGAGCCATTACAATGTAACTGGGAACACAAACAATCCTTAAATAAACTAAACTCCAAGGAAACCAAGTTGCACAAGCGCAGCAGGAATAGCCTTTTCACAATCATTGTGTAAATAAGCCTCTGGACAGTTTTTCAAGCCTTTACAGTTGCATTTATTTGTGCAAAGAAGCTCCTTGTATTTGTTTGTACCTGTAATCAAAAAGAGGAACGTTTTTTGCTTATCTACTGTATATTAAACTTCCTAGTAAATGTCACCTTCAACCACAATATCTGACCCCTTCATGTCCTTGTGTTCAAGCTCAATCCCACAAATATATCCTATACAACTTTAAAAAGGCAGTTCAATTGCATAAAATAGAAAATGAATATAACCCAGTAGCATCCAGAGGATCTTAACACTGTGAGTGAAGGAGAGAAGTACAAAATGGTTTCTTTATGAGGGAGTAGTACACATATGTATGTGTGTGAGCAGGAAACTGACTCGGAAAATGATCTGTGTAATCCAGTGTGAGTAAGACAGCGAGCAGGAGATGATGTAGATTTTTTGGTTGACACGGGGGAGGTGAGAAACCGGGAGGGATGGACTGATGGATGGATGTGTGTGTAATAGCTGGCAGGTGGTAGCGTAGTGTGTTCTCTGCTCACACACTCGGATGCAACACACACACACACACACACACACACACACACACACACACACACACACACACACACACACACACACAAGCAAACACACACACACATGTGCCATCTGCAGCCTTCAAGCTGAGCTCAGAACGACTGGTTCGACTGAACACTAAAACACAGAAACCGCTCATGTTTTACAAAATCCCAACATCGTAGCCTACAGCTTTCCTGGGAGTGTTTGTGTGTGGCCTTGTATTCCTCACATTGTGGGGACATACATCTGGTTGCACACTGATAATGTGGGGACTTACCTCCCTGTTGGAGACAAATAGCTGGTCCTGAACAAGGTAAACCGTTCATTTTAAGGGTACAGATTTGAGGTATTTTAGTAAAGGATGGGGTTAGACATGTAGTAGTTATGGTAAAAGGGAATTAATTTAATTCAGCTTAATGTCTTCCTGTGTGATAAAAAAAGGTGAGGGTGTGTCTACTTCTTTCTAAGACGACTGTGGCTGTGAAATAGTACAATTGTTTTTTAATCAGAAAGTTGTGGGTTCAATCCCAAACAGCATTTCTGTAGATCCTTGGGCAAGATACCTAACCCCACGTTGCTCTCGATGGCATGGCCAATGGTGTGTGAGTGTGTGTGATTTGCTAGCTTCCTTGGGCAGGTAACACCTTGCATGGCCGCCCCTGCCTCGGTGTGGATGACTGAATAATGACTTGTAAAGCAGTTTGAGGAGTTGTAAAGCCTTGATGAAGAGCTATATAAATGCAGTCCATTTACTATTCATAGAGGACACATCCAAGCACAGCATTTTTCTGAACAAGGGTATTGTTTTGAATTCAAAATATGGATAAGTTCATAGCTTTTAAACGTTCATATACTGGTGTTGACCCAAATGATCCTGTCCTTTAACGTTCAAGATGTCTACCCAGTAGTTTTGAAGCACACATGGATTGATTTACTGCACTTCAAAAGTCCCTGTCTGATTGTAAGTGATCCAAATCAAGAATCTTTGATGATGTTAATGTTCGTTCCCATGCTCTTTGATTCATATTAAGCTTGGCAGTACCTGGATATGATTAATAAAGCTGCTTCGGGGATATTAAGATCTTAAGAAATATTGAAAAAGCACATTATTTCTGTCTTCGTAACAAGTGTTAAACGCTTCATCATTCACTTCACAAGTGTGAAAACTGTGTGCTGCTTTTTGGTGTAAACGCTTTTATCAGTTAGCATCTTAAATAACTAATAACAGGAAACAGGAAGTAACAAGATAACATCAAACTGAAACTGCTATTGACATGTTTTTTGATTCTTTTCTTTTGGTGCAGTTCCCTTTTTCCGTAAGGTAAGACAACGTGACCTTACACTGAATACATTTTATAACGTAAGACAGAACTTAAGATATTTATTCTACAAACGGTAGCTTCAGGTTTCTACGTCAGACTCTCAGAATCAATAAAAAAGAGCGTTATCTGAAGTCCACCCACATGCAATCTCTGGCAACGTTGCCCTTGCTGTCATCAACAAGTGCAACAAGTTAACACCTTAAATCTATTCTAAGTTAAAGAGGAAACAACAACAAGTGGAAGTACATGAGGCCTGTAGAGAGGGGAAAGCTGGCATGTGAAAAAGACTGAATACTTACCTCCTGGCAACATGGTTTACGGAGGAATTAAAGTTTTTGGAAGAACCTTTAAAGTCTGGAGAGGAAGTTGGAGAGCAGACCTTGTTTGTACAGACAGATCCAGATGAAAAGGGAAAGAGACGTGGAATAAATGAACGACAGAGGGGGAAAGGTGTGACTCTGCAGAAACACTGAGTCATGCCCAACTCAAACTTTGCTTTGCAGGAGGTGAATGTAAAACTTTTGCCTCCTTAAATGCTCCTGTGATACCTTCCAGATGTGTGTGAGGAACGCAACACAACACACACCGCGAGCATGTTAACGAGCCGGAGTGTGTGTGAGCGGAGCAGGGCGGGGGTGCTTTGACTATGGCTCAGTAGTTCGGGAAGGAATGCAGGACTGTGTGAAAATTCCCCTTCTCCGTCTGGATATGATTTATTTAAAGAGTCGATCTTCCACATCCCCATTTATGTTAAATTTGGTAACAGTGTCCGTGCCAACTGGTCGCTGCTTCGGTCAGTTTGCTTTGCAGTAACTGTTCTGCTTCTAATAAGCCAATAAAGAAACAGCTTTTATGCTTACTTTTATTATTTCTTTAAGGGTTAGTAGTAGTTTCTGGTTTCGGACGTTTGGGAAACTGAAAACTACCGTATTTAACTGCTATTAAGAAAACAATTGGTCCACTTACTCACATGTTCTGGAGTTTTTTTGCATCACACAGTATTCATCAACACATTTCTAGTTGTAATGGAACTGAAGCTTTCTTTGTGGATATTGAACATACACTATATCAATTCATATATTTGATAAAGGATACATATGTATTCTTTGCCTCTCCTTTAATGTTCAAAAAGCTCTTTATTCTTCTCTTACTGCCTGGACTACATCACCTCTTTTCACCCTCTGTCTGAAACCAGAGCCCAGTCTGCTCTGATTGGTTAGCTAGTTCTTGCGTGAGTTGACAGTATATTGGTGCTCTTTGGAGATATTCTAGTGAGGGGATAAAACTGTAATTGAAACTAAGCTCCAAATATCCCCTCCATCTCCGGTGGAATTTGCACCCTTGGTTTAAGAACATGATTAGATCTTATGTTCAAGGAGACTTTCCTCAGTAAAAACACGCTTGTTTCAAGAAATGCATGAGATACATTTCATGATTTGGCGTTTTTTTTTGTACCCCTTAGTGGTATAAAGTTTCTAAATGCACATGTTTCCCTTCCAGTTGCAACAACACTTCAAGATACAGCAATTATTTCACACATCTCTTGACCTTCTCCTTGCCCTTCAAGCTACCGGTTAGTTATTAAGTTTGACATTTCCTCCACTTGCGCTCTCCGCTCTGTGTGCGTCACACAGTTAATAGCAGAAATGTTAAAATAAACATCTGCTGTCGGGGGGCCGCCACATTGTTTTTGCCCTTGAGCAAGGCATTTGCTACGGACAGCTGCATTTTGGAGGACACAGTGAAGCTGGTGTGGTTAATGAGGGGATGGAGCCTGAGAGGCTTTCCTTAACTAGAGTGTGAGGAGACAGAGCCACTTCATTAAACGTCTCTGTAAACACTGCCTGCCTGAGGAGTGGCTGGAGTGACTGAGTGAGTGAGTGTAGCCATCTGCATGCACACACACGCACACACACACACACACACGCACGCACGCACGCACACACACACACACACACACACACACACACTCCTCTCTCTTTCCCTATGGCTCTGATTTTATGAGCCTGTGTAAGACATGGCGGGGAGGGAGGGTTTTGACGATATGAATAAAAGTCTTTACAAATGAGCATTTAAGTCAATTTCTCACCGGGCAATGTAAAGCTTTCTGCGAACACACGGAGAAGAGAAGTGTGAGATGAAGATAGGAAAAAAAGATTTTTACACCTGCAGCTCAAATATCTAGATTTACACATCAGAACGTTGTTGATGCCCTGAGCTGTCAGCGCTGTGTAAACACTGCACGTCCACATGGGGGAATGTAACCAGCGTTTTTCAATTGTTCATATTTTGTTTCTGTTGTTTGGATAATATAGCTGTGGCAGCTATATTGCAGTTTATACCAGGATGTTTAGACACTCAAAGGGAAGGAGAATGTGATGTTCCTAAATATTTGACGGCTTCGGCTCTGAATTGTTATTGATTGATGCAGTTATAATCATTGTGTGTTTGCAACTTCTCCTGTTTGCTTGAGTGAGATCCGGCTGTATCGACCAGGGTTTTTTGAGTAAATCCAGGTCTCTCTTGCTGGTTTCTAGAGAAAGTAATTTTGCTTACTATGTTATTTGTAACACCTAGGGATGTCTTTGTGGTCTTCTTGAGTCAAAAACGGCCAACAATCATCCATTACCAATATAAGTTGTTTCCACTATCACTATAATGCTCCAGATGGAACAACGTAGGCCAGACGGGGCCAAAAGAATTACAATTTTATAAGGTTTCACTAACACTTATGTTATGTTAAAGGTCCCATGATTTCTACTGATCATATTTCCATTGTTGAGGTCTACTAGAATAGATTTAAATTGTTCAATTTTCCAAAATCACATTGGTTTCTCAAACAGCATCTCTGTATAGTATGTGTATTCACTCTCTGTCCTAAACGGCTTGTTGGAGCTCCTGCCCCCCCCCTCCCTGTGAGCCCAGTGTGCTCTGATTGGCCGGGACTTTGCGAGGCTCGCTGCTGCGAGGAGCGGACAGGTTTCCGGGTCGGCGATACAGCGAGAACAAGTGAAACTCATCCTGAGCACACACAAACACTCACAGCCAAAGTAAAAACAATAAGTGTGGCTTGATATTGAGAAAGAAAAAGGTTTGTAACGCTGAGAGAATGGGTCTGCAGAGAGCATTTCTCCACCATCCCAACTCGTCTATTACCAACCAGGGAGCTCGATGCAAGTCAATGGGACTCCCTGTTAGTTAGCCAAGGGATCCTGGTGTGGGAGGTGCTCCGCTGATTGGTCCATTTGGGCCAATCCGGTCATCTGTTGTTGATTTGAGTGTTCACACGTCACAGAACCCAGGAAGTAAACAATGGAAAATGAGAAATCTCCAACGAGGCGTTTTGGGGCAGCATAGGTTAGAGTTTTACTCGCTACAGGGTGTACTTTGAGGGTTTGTGACTCTGCAGACCGGTTACATGCAGAAAAATCTTCATAACACATAAGTGGATGGTTAATAACCGCAAAGCATGACATGGGACCTTTAAGATGCCAAAACTATGTGGTTAAATTAAGGAAACATATCATGGTTTTGGTTCAAATAAGTAGGTGTAGCAGGCTCCTTCTAACCCATATCTATGAGGATGATAATGGCCATTTAATGGGCTGTTTGAATCATATGAAGCAGGTGAATAACTAATGTGTTACGCATGGCACTCTTTATTTAATCAGGTTGATATTGAAACTCTGTTTTTCAAGGGACACAAAACCTCTAAATCTAACTAATTCTTCCAGACAAAATTGTGTTGTGACACTTTTCGATCTGCTCAAGAAGAAGAAATTAAGAATCATCAATTTACAAAATGTAAATAGTCAGAGAGATATTTGTTCTTGAGATTTCCTGTCTGCTGTCAACCTGTTATCCATGTGTCCATCATTTACAAAAGGTAGACACCAGTAAATCAAGATGTCTTTGACAGATTCCGGGGAGAAAAACACATTTCCCACGTCAAACTCATGAACAGGCTCTTTGAAAAACTGGCACCGAACAAGCTTCTCTGTCTGCTCGCTAATGCTGCGAGACGTGAGGAAAATCTTCAGTCGACAGCTGAATTCCTGCAGTCTGAGACACGCTGAGAACGTTTCTCACCGTGTCAGAACATTACAGGTGTTTTCTTCTTCTCTTGTTCAGCTGTAGGAAAAGTGTTTAACTCGGCACGGTTGTTTGTCTGGCTGTGTCAGGAGCCCTCTTTTTTTTGGTCTGTTTTTTGGAGGGAAGGTTCTCATTAGACATGCATTCCTCACATTCCTACCTGAGAGCTTTTACTGCTGATCAGCAAGACGCCGCACTGGAGGAATATGTTTATACTCTACCCTGCTAGCTTAGAAAAAAACCTTCTGGTTTCTTGTCAGAGAGGTTAAAGGTCAGTTTAAACACAGACACCCCAAAGCTGGTATGGATTTTCTGAGTGATTCTGAGGCAGTATGGCAATAATAAAAGATGAATGTGTGTGCAAAATGAGGGTTAGAACTTTTTATATATGCCGACTCAACACCGAAAACCAGCCATTTAAAGACTTTAATGTTAAGCTGATTTTGTGGGAGAGTAACTACACAGGGATTTTAGCCTTTACAGATCATTTACATGCACAAAAGACCTATGTAACACAGCATGATAGGGCCCCTTTAAGATAGTTTTAGATGTGACGATGTTGGATGTTCCACATACAGTAAAATCTTCTACTCTGAGGGTCAATCTGTGTGTCAGTCAGGTCTGATGGTCAGCACAGAGTATCTGTTCAATGTTCAGTGTGATCTGGTCCTTCCTAGCGATATCAAACATGTCTCATATGTGTGACCTGGTACACAAAGTCCTGAACAAACTCTGTCAAGTGAAGGGTAAACAAATAACTCGTTGAATGGACATTAACAGTGCTAACTAAGCAAACAATGAGATGCACCTTTAAATGTTTCAGCCACCGTTTTATAAGTTGTTTTTAGTTATATTTATCATATTTTCCTTTTAGCGCAATCTAGAAGCCAAGTTTCCACATGTTTTGCAAGACAAATCTGAAGGTTGTTAAAAAGATACAAAGATATGAATGACCAAATGTATGAATTGATTGACAAAACGTTCTAATCTCAAGGTCCATTGTGTTTCTTATTTATAGTTCAACTGTGTTTTCAAGGCTAAGAATAAAGATTGAATCTCATCAAAAGTTAACATATCAAAGGAACATCACTCTTTGGTTGATCTGCTTCACAGCTCATATATATACTGTATGTAAACTGTGCACAAGTAGGTGTTGCAAGGTCAAACGTTTGGAAACCATTGATTAATATGAAGTCTTAAGAGACGATCTGCAACTCAGCTGTTTGCTAAGGCCGGTCATGTTTCTAGGAACAGTCTGTATAACCTCCAGTTAGTCACGGATTCTCCTTAAATCTCAGCATGTGAGTCCTTGACAGTCTTTGATTCAATCAGTTGAGCAGCAGAGAGCTGGAGATGTTTACCAAGAAACACACATACAATACTTATGAAGACATAAACACACACTCTCAAGTCGGTTGCACACTTAGAAATGCACTCAGACGTATGTGAACACAAATTCATCAAGTATGCATGCACATAAGTGGCAAACACCATGCACTTTGATACAGAATAGTGAGCACACACACTTGAGATGTGGGATCCTCACAGCTTCTCTGCGCTCAATACTGCCATCTTCATATTTCTGTTAACGCTGCCTCGTTATCTCTCTCTAACTCTCCTTTTCTCACTCCTGGAAAGAGCAGCTGCTTTCAGATATCTGGGATTCTTTTCTTATTTCCCCACTTATTGTTGAGACAGAGCTTTGTTATTGGAGCAAAAGGTCAATGCTTCATTCAAGACTCAAAGATTCAAAGGCTTTATTTAGGGATGTCCCGATCACCTCTTTTTGCTCCCGATCCGATTCCGATCATTTGATTTTGACAATTTGCCGATACCGATCTTTATGCAATGCATTAAGAGAAAAAAAAAAAAAAAAAAGCATTCAAGTTGTCCCTTAAGGTTATTTTTTTTTAATTTAAATTGGATATTCTATCCAACATGGATATAGCTTCTTTCTTTCACAGCAGCATTGGATCAGTTCAGTTGTGCAGCATTGGATCAAAACAAAATAAAGCTTATCAGTACTCGTTAACTTACTGCTACAATTAGACACTGCGCCCACTCTGTTGCCAGATTTGAGAGAAATAAGCAACCAGGTCTATGAAAACAAGCCCCAAAGAAGCAACACATACATGATGTTCTGTAATTTGAAACCAAAACTAAGGCCTCAGGATGACTTTAATACTTGAACATGGTCATTTTTGTTTTGTAATATTGAATAAAAAAATAAAAAAAGTATTTATAAAAAAAAAAAAAAAAAAAAAAAATCCCCGATTTTTTTCGTCCCGATTCCGATCTTTTGAAAATCACGTGATCGGCTCCGATCCCCGATCACGTGATCGGATCGGGACATCTCTAGCTTTATTGTCATATTTTCAATAGCTACAGCATAGCTTTGGAAATGCAACACACAATAACCCCAAGACATAATAAGAAATAGTGCAAGAGAAGGGTCACAATTTGCAGGTAAAAGCAGAAATAAGTCAACAATATTGATGTAAAATAGCATCGAATAACAGAATGTAAAATCATATACTGCACAAGGGGAATAACACGATGCTTATAAGATGAAAGCCAGTGGATTAATTGAGAAATATGCGCTCATTTGTGTACAAAAATATGAATTCTCTCTGAATGTGCATGCGTTTTGAAGACAAACACAGTTACACTCGCCTGTTTCTTACACTCTGATCTTGATGTTTGAGATTAAATGGACCTTACACCACGCTACCCTACATCTGTGACTATAAATATTGATCTTTTTACCAAGCAGAGGAAGCTAGATGAGCAGATGTTGCCGTTCCCCCATCATACATTAAATAATTCACCATACAGCTGCTGCATCTGACCATCTCTCTTCACCGTTAAATGCTGCGTCATGAGAGATGTCCAGTCAACGGTGATGATACAGGAATGACGGGTTTTGTAATTACCATCATTATTATTGATGCACCTACAAAGTGCAGCTGCTGTATTTAAACAATTTGCTTAAATGTGAAATGCTCGGCTCTCATTATTTCGGGTGCATCGACTATCAGAGCGAGAAGACAAAACATTGCCCACGCCTCAAATTAGTCGAAAAGAGGAAGTCACTGTCCAAAACATGTCGAGAAAAACACATCTGATAACTTCAGTGGTGGATTCACAGTTTGGGTGTGTCTTTTTTAAGCTTCGCTAGCAGTCAAGTCAAAGTGCTTGCATGAAGTTCAGGGATTATTAAACTTCCCACAATGCATCTTAATAGTATCTTTTAATAGGCTCTCCATGCCTCCAGTTTGTAGCACCGACTTTCCTGTTAAACATTTGCAGTAAATCAACTTTCTGGTGTAAAGTCAGTGGAATGTCTCTATAAATATAAATAGCACAGATTTTGAGCAGATAAATTAGACACACTAATTACTCATGCATGTGCTTCACAGCTGGGTGCATTCAAGCAAAAACACACATGAGGAACAAACACTGGGGCCAAATGATCCACTGGGGCTCACTAATGTTTGCAAAAAAAAGATAATTATGAGGTGAATGAAATAAAATCTTAGGTCCCAGGCTCCTCCAACAATAACACGGATACAATTGTGCAAGGAGAGTCTATATACAAGTAATTGGAATAAGATATATCAGATAAGTAGTTGCAAACAGATGAATGTTATGGATGTTCTTTCAAAAGTTCAGGTGTTTAAGAGTCGTGTGGCCTGTGTCTATGTTTTATTGCAGCACTCTTAACTTATATCTCCTCTTCTCTCCTTCAGGTATGACTTTGTGGAGGTCTACAACGGCGGGGACGAGCTTTCCCCCATGTTGGGAAAGTTTTGCGGGAAGATCGCTCCGTCTCCGATCATCTCCAGCGGCAGCCAGCTGCTCATCAAGTTCGTCTCCGACTACGAGACGCACGGAGCGGGATTCTCCGTTCGCTACGAGGTCTTCAAGACAGGTAGGATTAGGGTTTCATAACGTAAACTGCTGATATTGCCTCGCTGCAGCCGCAGTGTTTTGAACACTCCGCTAGATGTGATGAATCGCCTCATGGAAAGCAGCCAATTTAAATTAAATTGTAGTTTGGCCAGGGCTCCACAGGTTCGTTCTGCAGCGTTCGGATCGATGGTATGCATCAACCTGCGACGTGCTGATAGAAAAATAATCAGCAGTTAATATTCTTTTTACATATTTCAGAAGGCAGGCGTGCTGCTAAAGAGCAACAGGGGATTATAACTAACACAACAGACACTTTTGTTGGTATTTAACAATCAGGGACTACAGATGAAAAATAGCCTCTTGGCTAACTCTGGCACATTTACAGAAATGTTCATTGATGTGCTGTTAAATAAATGAATAAATAAAAACATTTCTTATCAATCCAGTGTCATATCTAATAATAATAATAATAGTAATAATAAAAACATTAGACACCCAAGGACACCTTATAATCCATAGAACAAATACTCATCAGGTAAAACAGAAAAAAATACATTGTTTAAAATATCGAAAATACAAAAAGCTGGGTTTTTTGAAAGGTTTTGGCACCATAAAAGTTCACTTATCACTAAAATAGTTGTCTGACATGGCAAGAAAAACTATTGTAGATGCTGTCAACAAACCCCACAGGTTAGTCACACTTATTTTGTAAAGAGCGAAGGCAAATTATATGAAAATGTAAAATTATTCATGCTTATGTGAAAATATATTGTGGTTTTAACCAAGTAATATGACAAAAAAAAGCATGTTATGAAATGTATTCACACAGTCTATGATAATCCTACTTATCCTCTACCACATGTATTTTGCACACAACAAAGTAGGGCTGCTCGATAATGGCAAAAATCATAATCTCGATTATTTGGGTCAATAATTGATATCACGATTATTAAAAACGATTATCTATTTACTTTGAAAACATCAATTTATTGAAAGAAAATGTGAACAGTATGTTTTGAAAAGTTGATTATCCTGAACTTTAAGTATAATTCAACTGAAAAACCAATACAATAAAAAAAAATAAAATAAAAAAATAAAAAATAAAAAAAAAATAATCGTTTTATATCGATTATGTTGTTTTCATAATCGTTGCCAGCCAAAATCGTAATTGCGATTAAAATACGATTAATTGCGAAGGCCTAAAACAAAGCATCTATTTCCTCGTGTTTATTTATCAAAAGAGCATCTTAAAATAGCCTTTGTGGGAATGTAGTGTTCTCTGAGGTTGTCTAAACAGCCTGAGCTCTGGTACACTGACCTCTAATCTTGCAATCAGATAAACTCAAAGACCCAGAATGCCGTAGGAGGAACATTGAGTCCCAGCGGGGGCAGGATGTGAGCAGGATAGACGGACATAAACATGGGAAGGAACCTTGCTCCCGTGTCCTACATTTTGCATTTGCTCTTCTCTCTCGGGTCCACTTGATTATCTGCCAAACAGGCAACCCCCTGGGGCCACTTCAGTTCCCACCAACGGGGACCGGAGATAAATCAGATAAAAAGGGGACATGCGATTACGTGAGACTCCTCTCCTTTTTATTGTTTGCACCCCTGAGAGCAATAACTATTCTCAGAATCACTGGATCCAGGAATAACTCTCCCTCTCTGGACTTGTGTTGAAAGATGAAAAATTGATACCCGAGTGCTTTTGTTTATTTTTAAATGCGGAGCAAGGCGGTAATATGAACCTTACTCACACGAGAGCTGCTCATAAGACTACAAATAATGGCCTTTCTTCTACAAACACAACTTTCAAATGTAATTTCAGGGTGAAAAGTGGAGCTGTGAGTGACAAGATGTTATTAGAAAGTGAGTGTAACACATCTTTGAAAGTAGGTCGCAGCCTGAACATTTTCCCAGTGGGATTTTTAACGACATAGCTTCCACATGTGTGATGATAGAGGTTTGATATCTGATATAATGATCACATTGGGTTCATTCGTGTATAGAGGGGTCACAATGCCATTTACTTTCAGAAAATGACCAACTTCATATCTTTTTTTACAGGGTGTCCGCGGGGTCTTAACAAGTAAAAATCAATTTAGCGAAAATTAAGGCTATTAAAAAGTATTAAACGACATTTTCGAAGGCATTACATTTTGTAGCTTGTTTCCAATAAGTATATAGATTGTCCAAAGAGGTTGTATTCTACAGTCTGNAAGGACAATCAATACGGTATATAGTCAATGTGAGGTGAAGTGTGTCGCCAAGGTAACCGGTTAAAATAAAATAAAAATACTTAAAGTTCCAAAAATACCGTAACTTCCAAAAATACTTAAAAGTTCCAAATTTACTTAAAGTTCCAAATATACTTAAAGTTCCAAAAATACTTAAAGTTCCAAAAATACTGTAAATTCCAAAAATACTTAAAGTTCCAAAAATACTTAAAGATCCAAAAATACCGCTAATGGTTGGAAGATAAGGAGGAAGGACAATCAATACTGTATATAGTCAATGTGAGGTGAAGTGTGTCGCCAAGGTAACCGGTTAAAACTCAAAGTGACGATGAGGTCTTAAAATGTATGGAAAGGGTCTTAAAAAAGGGATTACATGTGACTTCAGGATTCCTGCATATACCCTGTTTTATGAAATAGACAGCTCTGATAGTGGTAATAGTTTGTTAGAAAGGGGATGAATCATCAATTTTGATATGTCAAAGTGTCAGTTCTTTCATTTCCTCTAGTGATATATCAAGAATATCAAGAATATATCAAAACATGTGGAAAAAGAGAACCAAGAGGTTCATTTCAGTAATTCACACCTGCTTTAAATCTATAAACGCTCTGGCTTTCTCGTATCTAAGAAGAAGTGAGGGATGGACTAATCTAGCATTGAGTGATTAAAGATTGACACCTGGTTTGAACAGGATGTCCCATAATGCAATAGTCTTAATCTGTTTTCTGCGTTGTTTGATAGTCAGTTTTTAGTCTTGCCTCAGTGCATACTAAGAAATACTACCAGTACCTGTTACTATCCCGTAGTGGAAAATGAAAACAAGGCAAGCCAAGTCAAACATATGGAAATGTACCATTGGTTTGGAAAAACATAATCATGGCTTCAATTTTGTTTTTGAAAATGCTTGATATTGAAGATGGGAACGAAGTGGAGAATTGAGACTGGATCTGAGTTTTGAATTGGCTATAACTCAACTTGATTTGCCTTAAGAAGAAAAGGACTTGGGACTTGCTTGACACTTTGACCAAATGACTAAATTCACATGTCTTCTGCATTGTGTGTGTGTGTGTGTGTGTGTGTGTGTGTGTGTGTGTGTGTGTGTGTGTGTGTGTGTGTGTGTGTGTGTGTGTGTGTGTGTGTGTGTGTGTGTGTGTGTGGGTGGGTGGGTGTGTACGCTGCTTCTGTCCCTTCTCGTGTTTATCAGAGAAAGAGGTCGACTGTCTTCCTGTTGTTTTTGAGCACGTCCTGCTGCTGTCTGCTCTTCCCCGACTACTGTTGCTAAGAACTCCTGTGTGTTTTTGTTTTGTGCTGTGTCTTTTTTCAGGTTTATCAGCTGCCTGTCTTGTGTTGCTACGTCTCTGTGTGTATGTGTGTGTGAATGTGCGTAATCATGTCTTTAGTTTATCATCGTCTGCTATTTCCCTTTACTCTGTCTCTCTGTTTTGAAAATTATTCGTCTACATCTGGCTTGATTTGTTCTTGTGTGTGTGTCCATGCATGTGTTTGTGCATGTGTGTAATTATGTGTGTGTAGCAGACAGGTGCGTGGGACCCCAGGCTCATTTAGCTAATGGTCTGTTTGTCCTTGGAGGCAACAGGGTGACCCGCAGATGAGATGGATGCTCTGGCACAGAAGAGGGGTTTCGAAACTAGGACAGCGTGTGTGTTTGTGTAAGGAGTGTGTGTGTGTGTGTGTGTGTGTGTGTGTGTGTGTGTGTGTGTGTGTGTGTGTGTGTGTGTGTGTGTGTGTGTGTGTGTGTGTGTGTGTGTGTGTGTGTGTGTGTGTGTTGGCCTCAATATGGGTCCTCTACCCTCTAACAAGTTAAAAACAGCCCTTGTACTCGCTCAGGTAATCCCCCTGCCTTCCTCCTCGCCACATTTAAAATCCATTAAAGGCAGAGCAGCATATTGAAGAGCTGCTGCTCTGTTTACACGCGCACACACACACACACACACACACACACACACAAACACACA
>NW_011338262.1:27763-43513 GCF_000735185.1 Notothenia coriiceps
CAGGCTATCACTGCCAAGAGAGAAAGGTATGATGATTATATGAATCCTGAACCTTAACAAAATGCTCGTTCCTGCTGTGTGCGTCACTTTTATAATTGTCACTTTTTATTTTCACATTTATTATTGATACTTGTCAGATTTGTGATTTTGAGCTTCTTGCAGGTTTTGCATTTGCAGATTTTCGTTTATGCATCGCTTTTAGTAATGGTTCACGTGTTTCGTTGAGTTTGTAAAAACGTCTTTTTCTAACGCTGCGCATGCTTTTGTGAAGTTTGTGAGATGTTTCTTTCATTTGCGTGTGTTTTGCACATTTGTGTTTTTGCATTTGCATCTGTCGGCCACGTGCCATGTGAACTTTTGGCGCTTGCTTCGTATTTTTTTGGGAGGCCAACAACTTTCCCTTTTGAAGACGCAATGATGTTCTTTGTTTCACCAAGAAAGTGATTATTTGGGGGCTTTGGTGCAGATTTATTACAATCAAATTGACTTTTGTTAGACAATTCAGCCACCGCAAAGGAATTCCATATTTTATGATGCTAGGATTTGATTAAAAAATATTTACCTTTTATGATCTATATTTATGAGTTATGCTCTTGGTATTCAGGCTCTGATGGTTCACATATTGTTGTGGCAGCAGTTTATTTAGATCAAGCCATTTATTCCACTTCTCAAAGGCTTGTCTGCAGATCTAAAAGGTGATCTGTTGCTCCCGTCACAACACTTTGAAAAGAGTCAGCTGGGGAGAGGCACAACAAAACATCCTACAGTGGCCCATGAGGTTCAAATTCTCACATCATCACTTTATAGCACAGAAAAGTGAAAAAATCGAGTTTTCAAGGAATTTTTGGTGCTGTGAAATCACATTCATTCGTGACCGTTGAATACATAGCACATAGACTTTCTCTTGAGCGAGTAGATTTACATCCAACCCATCTGTACATTTGACACACACACACACACACACACACACACACACACACACTACACACACACACACAACACACACACACACACAGAGACACATAGATACACAACAACACATTGGAAAGTGTGCCAGCTGAGGCAGGAATCAGAAGCCTGCCTCATATCCCTCCAAATCAATTCATCATGTCGCCACTTTTAATGACACCACCCTGTGTCAACAGCAGGGGGTCCACTCCAAGTGTGTGTGTGTGGTGTGTGTGGTGTGTGTGTGTGTGTGTGTGTGTGGTGTGTGTGTGTGGTGTGTGTGTGTGTATTTCATGCATTCTACAGGCATGCTCAGATGTGCATGGCTGTCACCCTGCCTGGACACACGTTAATAGCTTCACCACACGCACGCACGCACGCACGCACACACACACACACACACACACACAGCTCGTGCCTCAGAGGGATGCTTGACCCTCGTGTCGTCTTCCACCCACAGAGATCAGTCTCCGTCTCGTAAACCTCGCTCTTGTCACTTTACAACGAGCGAGGTGTGAACTGCCAGCGGAAAGGTGACTGATGCGAGCCGACACAGAGATTTTCCACATCAACTGCGTGGATGTTACTGTGGAGAAAACAGAAAACCGACAATGACATAACAGCTGCTGCTCTGTTTGTTGTTGGGGTTTTGTTGATTTTAAAATGATTGATTTTGAAAGGGCTTTATGAAACCGTCTTACGACTTACTGGAGCATGGGATGCTTTCTAGGAAGTGTTAGGCTTTCTGCAACTACAGTCGATGTTTTGTTGTTTTGTGTTTGTGTTGGAACTGAAAGACATTATCTACAAAGTCTCTCTTGCGTAATGCTCTCTGTGCTTGTGTTACATCATGATCAAAGTCCCACAGTGCCAACATGGTACACATGAGCTCCATGGCAACCCTGCAAACATCCATGCTTCAAAACGCTGGCTTTCTTTGTTGCAGATTCATGCATGGAAATCTCAGAACATGAAGATCAATACGTTAACTTAGCTTATGTCCAAATGCGTGAACGTTAGAGCAAAAACAAATGTGTTCCTTGTTAGGAAAACCAAGTGAAGAAGTAAATCTGGCAGAAATATACCTCGTTATATATCTTTAGAATTCAAGTCTTTACTCGTTTAACATCAACAGGAATGAATGCGTTGTTCATGATTTAACACAACAACCTCACACCATTCGGAAACAATGGTGAGATGAATATAAAAAGCTGAGATACGTAAACACAACACAGATGAGGGTTTTATCACCTGAAGGTGTTACGTGCAAAATGCATGAATGCAAGTGTGAGAAATGAAATATCAACGTCCAAAAGGTGCAAAACAACAGGATATCGTTTGTGTGGATTTCCTGTTGTGTAAGTTAATTTATAAAACCCTTATTATATAAGTGTTAAACCTGAGATAACACGGTTAAATCCAAATTAAATGAAAGCTCAGATATTTGACTTCTCACAGAAATTATGATGTTGTGGTTGAATGACTATGTAGGTAACGTGTGTGTGCACTCGTCTAATGAGCTAATCGGGGTGTGTGTGTGTGTGTGTGTGTGTGTGTGTGTGTGTGTGTGTGTGTGTGTGTGTGTGTGTGTGTGTGTGTGTGTGTGTGTGTGTGTGTCTGTCTGTCTGTCTGTCTGTCTGTCTGTCTGTCTGTCTGTCTGTCTGTCTGTCTGTCTGTCTGTCTGTCTGTCTGTGTGTGGATGTCATTGTTTGTTGTCTGTAAACAGCCTCTCAGTGTCTGGACTCTGGACTGTCAATAAACCCCCCCCCTTCCAGTCACAACACAGACACAGACGGCTCCAACAATAATGCCCCTGTTTGTCTGATTGCCTGGAGGTTACATGAGTTTGGTCAATAACATGTAACTTATGTTAAAAGACAATCTGTTTCCAGCACTTACAGATTACCTTTTGGTCTTTTTCCATTTTACAAATCAGCCATTTTTTAAGCAATATTGTTTATTTATCAGAATTAGAATCAGGTGTTTTGCCAAGTAGTTTCACACATACAAGGAATTGGAGTGGGTGTATTCGGAGCATACATAAACACAATAAGAACATGTTTAAATACATTTATTATAACATTTTTACAAAAAAAGTAAGTTCATCTGGATCCAGTCTTTCTTATTTCATGTCTTTGTTTGTACAAAAAGAAATAGAACTCTATAATCTAATTTAAAGATTTTTCCCAGAATTGTCCTTGTTGTTTTGGAGAAAATCTAGTTTTACTTTTGACTCACAAGGACTCAGGCGACATAAATCTCTTCTAGTGAAGTTGTAAAAGTTGACAGGTCAAAGTTTTAGACACCAAAATGGTGAAAAACGTAAGGTTTTATGTGCATTTCCAAAACGTTTTTTGCAGCAGGAAAGACTAAAATGTCAATAAAACAGACAATATATTGAACAGAATCAATCAGTCAGGGTCTCGGCTTTCACTACCATCTCATTTTGCAGAGAGTCATTTAAAGTGCAAGTGATGTGTGAACAGCGACCCTCGAGAGTTCACACCTCAGTCCAGGAGAGAATTAATCACTCTGTCCAAACACGTCCTGACACTTTTAAAAACTCTTCGATGTCTTCTGTCCTCGCAGGTCCAGAATGTTCCAGGAACTTTACGGCTCCCCGAGGCGTCATCAAGACACCGGGCTTCCCCGAGAAGTACCCCAACAACCTGGACTGCACCTTCATGATCTTCGCCCCCCAGATGTCTGAGATCGTGGTGGAGTTCGACAGCTTCGACATGGAGCCCGACACCACGCCGCCGCCGGGCGCGCTCTGCCGATACGACTGGCTGGAGATCTGGGACGGCTTCCCTGCAGGTGAGGAGAAACACTTGGTTTTGGGAGGTTACTTATCAACAACAAGAGAATATATTTACACTTTTAATGAAAGTTAGACAAACCCAGGCAGGGAGAAAAGAGCGTAACACAATAAAAGTGTGTGTGTGTACCTTGTAATCTTTAATACTAGTTGAACATAACATTTTAACATTTGTTTCTATATGTTTCTAGTTATTGTGCTTTTTATCATATTTTTAATTATTGTTTATTATTTTACTCCCATTGTGTTATTTTATATTGTATCATTTAAAACAGCATCAGTTGACCAAAGTGCTGTACAGGGAATAAATACAATATAAAATAACACAATGGGAGTAAAATAATAAACAATAATTAAAAATATGATAAAAAGCACAATAACTAGAAACATATAGAAACAAATGTTAAANCTGTACTTCGAACATGATTTGTTTTGCTTTAAGGAAAACTTTCCCTAATGTCACATTCATGTTTCTGTTGGTTGTGTTTTTGTGTTTTAAATATATTTATTACCCAGTACTTATTACTACTCATTACTTAGTTTTCATACCCCTTTTATCCAGGCCCTTTGAGTATCTTTTTATATATGTCACACTGTGGGACTGCGAGAAACGGTATTTCAAATTTTCTGTATGTATAACACATTCTTGACAATAAAGTTGACTTTGACTTTGAAAAGGGAAGCATGATTTCCACCCCAAAGACTTCTGCACTATTGCTTACACTTGTATGCTTCTTCTCAAATGAAAATATTTGGGAAAAAGGGATCCCTCGACTTCTAAAAGAGCCGAATGTCACTGACCTGCACCCACTCCCTGACGGTGTCATCAGAGGGCGTCCAGCCGTTCTCCTCGTAGTTCAGCCGCGAGCGTTCGGGGGACCAGTTGGAGTTATACTGCGACGAGGCGCTGATCTGCTCCGAGGTGATCTCCCCCGACTCCATGCCCAGCGGCTCCATGCAGGCGAAGTCTGCCACAGACAGAAGAAGTCCATTAACAACGAGTACAACGAGAGAGTCCTACAAGGGATTTCTTAAATATATTTGTACAGAACCACTGACTCTATGTGATGGCTAGAGCAGCCGTTCCCAACCTGAAATACATTTGCAAAACATTATGATTTGTGTGGAAACATTTTCACTTTTAAGATTTCTTTTTTATTTGAAACTCCTTTCCTTTCTCTTTCTTAATCCTCCTTAGCAACAGTCCTTGACAGCGGTCTCTACAACTGGATTTCGTGTCACATGTTCTGAATCGACCAATCAGAACTTTATTTAGCCTCCGTGTTGTAAGTGGGCCCCTGAGTTGAAACAGGTTGGGAACCGCTGGGCTAGAAAATATGGGTTGAAAACATATCTTATATATATATTTTATTGACTTTCTATTTTTAGTATCAGTGTGGAACAAGTAACAACTCGTTGAAATCAAGTGATCCTGCAAATGGGTCTATGTCATAGTAAATGACATAAAATAACACACCACTCATTACTTGTACCTTTCTTAGATTAATAAGGTGGTCTTCTTGTGTCTTGAAATACCAGAAATACTTTTAAAATAAAATTCCGTAACACAAAATAGGGGGAAGTCAGTCCAAAATATCACAAGCTACGTATGAATAAACTGTTGTTATTATTCCAAATGCGGATCATAAAGGGAATTGTTTATCATCAGAATCACCTGTTTAATGAGTTTAAATCATTTTATTTCATGCATCATTAGATGAGCTAAATGTTGGTATGTTGCTCTCCACATTGCGATTGCTAATGGCTGAATACAACATCTAAGCGACTCTGAGGGAAACCTCTCAAACGACAGTCATAAATCTGAGAGAAAAGCTTGTTTTGTCTCTGACTCGGGCAGAAAAACAAGAGAGCATTGTGACCGGAGAGTCACCCAGACACTGTGAAGTCTCTGTCCTGCTCCCTGCTGGGCGGGCGGTCATAAAGGAGTCAAACTGCTCCTTGGGTGGTACTAAAAAACACTGTGTGGTGACGAAGCACCCTAGAGTTCTTAAAGCATTCATACATTCACACAAGTTCTCAACATGCAGATGTTTGGATTTAAAACTTACTTAAAAAACAGCTAATTCTGTCACTTTAATTTAAAAAACAACATACTGATGAATGGCGTTTATGATGACAAACTAATAACTGGACTGAACAACTTCCTGCACAATAATATCCTACCTTATATTTGTTAATGGAAATGTGTATTTCCACATGTATATTTTCCTCATGTATGTATATATTTTAAACTGTTTATTTCTAGTATCTTCATTTCTCTTATGTACATTGCCTTGTTTTTTATGCTGCTGCAATGCAAACATTTCTCCATAAAGTACCTACCTACCTACCTACCTACCTACCTACCTACCTACCTACCTACCTACCTACCTACCTACCTACCTACCTACCTACCTACCTACCTACCTACCTACCTACCTACCTACCTACCATCCATCCATCCATCTAATAATAACAAAGAATATGTTGTTGTCAAAATAACTTTGAGGCAATCACATCAGCCTCTCAGACCCTAAATTAAAATCTAATTGTTTCCTGTTTTCTTTCCTAACAAAGACCCAAGCTGAAATTAAATCAATGTGCGATGTTATTAAACCAAACAAAAACACTGAATCTTCACATTAGGAAGGATAGATGAAGATATTTGTTACTTGATTAACGACTTTAAGGGATTATCCGGTTATTAAAAATAGTTGTGAATTAATTTCCTGTGGATCAACTAATTATTTTAGCTTAGGCAGGATGTTTTTATTATGTCTGTACAACACAGACACACCCACACACACACACACACACACACACACACACACACACACACACACACACACACACACACACACATACACACACAAAGGCACACACTGCTACTGAAGGCGTTAGCAGAGAAAGCTCTAATTTAGCTAATGTTCTCATTCAAACTAAAGAATGGATTGAGAACATTGGACAATCCTGTGGGTTTACAAAACAGTTTCAAAACAGCATTTGGAGAAACTCAAACTACATGTCAGTGTCTTCTGTTGCTACACTGTCCACTCTCACAGTAGGGGAGCGTGGGGCAGGAAGAAGGACGGGGCAACAAAAGGAAACGTGTGTGTGTGTGTGTGTGTGTGTGTGTGTGTGTGTGTGTGTGTGTGTGTGTGTGTGTGTGTGTGTGTGTGTGTGTGTGTGTGTGTGTGTGTGTGTGTGTGTGTGGCCAGTCTGGAGACACTAGGTCTGTCAGACGGACACAAACACCCTTACATCATTCCACGTTCTAAAAATAAATAAGGGAAAAGGTTTGTTTGCAACATTATAAGCGAATGCAGGAATTTAGTACAGAAATCACTCAGAGCGTTCTCATTGCCTCCAACCTAGACACATTTATTTTTGCTCTTTCCTCATTTCCATTCATGAGACAAGCCTCAAAGTCTCCCTCACAGCAGGCTAGGGAACAAACCTCCACCTCACCATCCCAAAAGACAGAAAGGACGTGAAAGAAAGACGCCCCCGCTGATCGTTCAGCTGATCAAAGGCCTGCTGGCTGGAGGCCATTTCTAAAGGTGATGGCCCCGAGGCACAGCAAGAGAAAACCATAAATCCACTGCAGGATGTCAGGGTTTGGTTCTTTAGAGGCTGTTAGCAAAGATCCTGCTTCAATGGAGGTTCTTTCTGAGAATCCCAAGGGATGAAGACCAAGCTTGGGATATACGTTTTCCAACCTTCTTTGGCAGATTAAGGCTACCCCTCCATAAAGACCAACCATCTTGATTCTGATGTATTCAATGTAATGGATTTTGTTTTTAACTCTAGCATAAAGCAACAGATGTTTCTTACATTTTATTTAGTATTGAAGTTGGTGTGGACATTTCAATTCAAACACATTATTCCTCAAATTAAAAGGTTAAATAAGGCTTTACATTATGCACCTCTTCACCTGAAACAAAGTCTTCTCTGTCAACGTTTTTGTTTCTTATTTGATGGATATTTGAACCAGTCAACATGGAACTCCATTTGCTGATTAATATCATTTGATAATTGAAAGCTCTACTCTACATCTACTGAATGATCCAGGAGGTGATCCACATTTCTCAATAACAGGATATTATCGAAGCCGTTTGTGTCGTTTTTGACCATTTTCAAAATCCTGTGTTCCTTGTCTATTAGAATAATTCACTGAAAACAAAGTGAGAACAAAGATTTACGGAGCTTCACTGACCAATGTGTGCAGTTGTAAATCGTCAGAAAAAGGATATCATCCTGACTCAAACTCAACATATAAACAAATCTACAGACTTTTAGTTGTTAAATATCAGTTTACAGAAGCAAAACTAGAGGTTTTACGTTCATTTCTCCCAAGGCGCTCATGTTACGTAACGAGGGACCTTACGTAAACTCACCTTTCTTCACACACTCACATTCCTAAACAGGGGCGAGTGGGGTTGAGGTTAAGAGGGCACGCACCATACGGATAGCATAACTTAACTCTCTACAGGCCTTCCTGCAACGTAAACCGATAAACCACAGTCCTTTTTTAAGAGGACATGTGGACAAGAACAAACACAACGCTAGAATAAGATATCTATCACCAAGCATGAGAAACTCTTTATGAAACCATCGTTGTGTGTGACTTGTTCAAAAAGAGTTCAAAGGAGGTGAAATGATAAGCAGTTTTTATCACAACTGTTACTGCTATGTGATAAGACTACATTCACACTGTTGTGTCCTTAAATGCAGAGAATTAACTTTACAAATACTGAAATTAACTGTGACAGGGGGGGAGGAAGAATACATGTAATGGGTAAGTGGTACACATAGTGGTTTTGAGTCAATTTGTTGAAATGAAGCGTAGAGTAAATGGACTCGAAACCATTATAATTGCCAAACCAAATCGCAACAAATGTGAGGATTTGAATGTTTTCAAGCTTTAATGATTGTTAATTTAACATAATATTTAGTATGGGTCGGACATCACGTCTTCCTCTTGCTTTAAATCAGAATCAAAATAACTCACAGCTGATTACATGTGTGAAAAAATGGCTTTAAAATGCATACCAACTGTTGCTATGGGCATTATTTCATACTGTAAAAGGCATAAAAATACATAATATTTTACTATATTTGTATTATTTTTAATATTTTTCTCGTTCTCCATCTGTGTTTTTCATTTTTGTTGTACTTTTATGTACAGTATGCACCATGACACCAAGTCAAATTCATTGTACGTGTAAACCTACCTGGTTATAAACCTGATTCTGATTCTGATGTTGAAAAAAGGTTTTAAAATCCACCAGTTCTCCAGATGACATGTATACCCTCCCCATCACTCCCCCCCCCCACCCTTCAAATCCTCTTCCTCATCATCACTCTTCCTCCATATGCTCACCCTCATCTTCGTGTCCCGGGGGGAGGATCCTCTCTCGGATGGTGTAGTTGGCGGAGAACCCCTCTCTGGCGATGGCGTTGTCCGTGGTGATGGTCATGGACAGGATGCCGGTGTACGAGATCACACGGCCCGGGGACGTCGGGCCACAATAACGACCAATATGGGGACCAACTGAGGGAGGAAGAGGAGGAGGAGGAGGAGGAGGGAGAATGGGGGAAAGACGAGAGACAAATGGGGGAGAAAGATGGAGAAGGGGAGTTGAGAAAAAAAGGAGATTGTCAGCTTCATCACTCAACAACTGCAGAGGGCTTTTATTATTCACTTTGTCCCTTTCAAAGTCAAAGGGAACTTTGTCGTTAATCTTTCAGTTTGCGTGTACAGACAGAGAGATCGAAATAACGCTTCCCACAATCCCGAGGAATACAAAATACAAATATATATAGAAATATAAAAACACACCTATATATACACAATCAACAGACACATTTATACATAATGCTACTTTAATATGAATACATTCTGCCCTCACTGTCCTGGGAAATGTTTCGTGACTTAAAGGAAAAACACATCAGTTTGACACGTGTTTTTTTAAAATCTGTCTACACCAAACTCAGGTCTAAAATAACCCCAATTTAGAAACTCAACACAATGAGCAGCTGTTTGTCTCCTGTCAGCTGCACTGTCTCGCCTCTCAGGACCGAGGGGACACCTTCCATACAGGAATAAAAGGTGTAGATGGCAGGTAGCAGGAACATTGATTTCCGCAGCATATTGCTTTGACACTTATATTCACACACTATATATAAACTGTATATAACATCATGTCAGGTGCAGTAGAGATGTCCCGATCCGATCAGGTGATCGGGGATCGGAGCCGATCACGTGATTTTCAAAAGATCGGAATCGGGAGGGAAAAAATCAGGGATCGGGATTGTTGTTTTTTTTAATGTTTTTTTTTAAATACTTTTTTTTAAATTTTGTATTCAATGTTACAAAACAAAAATGACCATGTTCAAGTCTTAAAGTCATCCTGAGGCCTTAGTTTTGGTTTCAAATTACAGAACATCATGTATGTGTTGCTTCTTTGGGGCTTGTTTTCATAGACCTGGTTGCTTATTTCTCTGAAATCTGGCAACAGAGTGGGCAGGGCGCAGTGTCTAATTGTAGCAGTAAGCTAACGAGTACTGATAAGCTTTATTTTGTTTTGATCCAATGCTGCACAACTGAACTGATCCAATGCTGCTGTGAAAGAAAGAAGCTATATCCATGTTGGATAGAATATCCAATTTAAATTAAAAAAAATAACCTTAAGGGACAACTTGAATGCTTTTTTTGAATGCTTTTTTTTCTCTTAATGCATTGCATAAAGATCAGATCGGGAAAAATCGGTATCGGCAAATTGTCAAAATCAAATGATCGGAATCGGATCGGGAGCAAAAAAAGGTGATCGGGACATCCCTAAGATGCAGCAAGGAATACAAATCAAGAAAGTGAGGGGGGTTAAAACCTGTGTGTTTTGTCGTCCTGTTAGCGCTCACATTCACAACATTTAGTCCAGGTTGTGAAAACAGTTCGACATCCAGACTCCTTACAAAGGAATAACTGACGAACAATTCAATGATATAGTCTATTTCCTTATGATAATTGTGTAACAGTTACAACAATGATACTTAGCTGCTGTGCTTTGACTAATCTGTTGGATTATGTTTATCAGGTACGGTTTAATGCAGGTGTATTCGCCAATCTGTGATGGATTACATTTTGACATTTAGTCTTATCTGTGTTAGTGTGAAATATACTCGCTGTAAGGCCGACTGTTGGAGATACAATCAGCTATATAATGGAAAAAAAACTTCAAGCAATGTGGCTGCATTTACATTAGTTCAGGAAATGGTCATATCTGAAATGAGCAGAATAAGATATTTTGTAAATCTGAAAAATATGAGATAAAGAAACAAAAATAGTTTCTCAAGGTTTTTCATTACTGTGTTTTTAAAGCGTTGCGATTTGAGGTATGCAATGTGACTAAAAAACACTATTTTAGTCTGTAAGTCACCACATTTAGTAAAAAAATCAAAGAAACATTTAAAAACGTTACATTTACGATATTAAAAGTTAATTATTTTACTTTTTTTTTGTTTTTCAAGAGAAACGTACATAATTTCATTATTTAAAAAGGATTAATTATAACATATTCAGCCTTTGATGTCTTTTTCTCTAATTCAATCCCACCAGGAGAATAAAATCCTTTTGAAGAACTGATTTCCAGCTCTCAAAGAAGAAAAAACCCCCCACCAGTGCATTCTGGGAATGTTTGGTGTTTGTGTTAACATTGCGAATGCGTTTGATGGGATGAAAAAACTACATCCTGGTCTTCACCCCGCTGCAGAGATGCTTTGTTATCACACTGACACACATGTTCCCTCAGCAAACACAGGAGCACAGGGCTTATCACACACACACACACACACACACACACACACACACACACACACACACACACACACACACACACAGATGCACGCACACACACACACACACCTGAATGCACACACACAGACGCACACACACGCACACACAAACAAACACCTGAATGCACACATGCACACCTGCATCTATGCACACACACACACACACACACACACACACACACACACACACACACACACACACACACACACACACACACACACACACACACACACACACACACCTGAATGCACACACACAGACGCACACACAAGCAGACAACTGAATGCATACACGCACACACCTGAATGCACACACGCACACACACACACACACACACACACACACACACACACACACACACACACACACAGACACACACACAGATGCACGCACACACACACACACACAGATACACGCACACACACACACACCCTGAATGCACACACACAGACGCACACACAAGCAGACAACTGAATGCACACACACACACACACACACACACACACACACACACACACACACACACACACACACACACACACACACACACACACACACACACACACACACACACACACACACACACACACACACACACACACACACACACACACACACACACACACACACACACACACACACACACACACACAGATCATCTGACAGGAGAAGCCCTGGCATGTTATGTATGCTGGCGCAGCTTTAAAGTGCGTGTCACTGTCTGTATACCTGTGCCAGTCTTTCCCTCATGTTCCCATGCCAGTCTCCTCCCTGGCAGCGATCAGGCAAAGCTTTGGGCACAGCGGAGAGTATTGTGGGCATCCTGGCAGCGCACTCAGGCTGTCCAAGGTATGCAGCTCTCCCTATTATCTGCACACTGTACGGCTAATTAGACAACAATGGAAGCTGAGAAACGCTGTCCATACGAGGGGAGGGGAGTGAACAGAGGGGTTCGAACAGGATGCGTACAGAGAGACGATTTTTTTACAAATGTGGTGAGGGTGGTGAGGGAACAATGAGCAAGCTGTGAAGGAGTCTCTCAGTACTTCCTGCCTCCATGTGTTTCAAGTAAAAACATAATAGCTAAGCCTACAATGAGTATAATCTACTCCATGCTCAAGTATGTTACTCATTTTCCCAAAAGTTCTGGTCCAGGGATTCAAAGGTGTTATTGTCTTAGGCACAAAGCTACAGTGTAGAAATGGCAATGAAATTATTCTGACCTGAGCTCCTGCAACATATAGAATAAAATACAAAATAAAAAGTGTAAAAAGTCTATATACATGTCAATAGAATATGATATGTACACGAACAGATATTAAATAAAATAATGTAAATTAAGACACAATTAAATTTGTTTTATTGCGCTGATAACTATTTATATAAATGAGTATATTGCAAGATGACATCAGGAATGTTTGTCGGGGCGCTTAGCAGAACATCAAACTGATATTTACTGTCAGTATTGGTCCAATACGACGACGCAATATAAAATATAAGACATCAGATATCCAATTCAATCTGTTATCAATTGTCATTAGGGCTGCTTTGAGTGTTGAGCCATATTCAGAATGTGTACAAGTAATTATAACACCATTGTTCATCTTAATCACATTTAAAATGGTGCACAAAATTGCATTTTATTTTTGAATGCTCGAATGTGACGTGACAAATGAAAAGGGCCGAGTAATGTTGTGGGATTTGTTTTTCTACCTTTAGCGGAGTGGAATATTTGTTTTACAGTTTGAACCTCGTGTTTTTTGGAGGGAAAATTACGTTATCGTCCGATAGTTGTTACGTGTTTGTGATCTTTACATGGGGAGCATAAGGTAATAACAGTACAAACAATATATATAGATTCACCTGAAAAGGCAACAAGCTAACTAATGAGCAGCAACGGTTACATTCAGGGGCGGGACTACAAATCAGCCCGGGACTCTCGACCGGCCCACTTCGGTACCGCCGGCCCACCTCGGTACCGCAACTAATTACCGCTAGTAAATTGTCAACGGTGTGGGGTGCTGGTGATTTATCCGACCGGCCCACCTCGGTGCCGCAAGTAAATACCGCTTGTAAATTGTCGACGGGGGGGGGGAGGGTGCTAGTGACTTATCCGACCGGCCCACTTCAGTACCGGCCCATCGCAATTCGTCCAGAATGTCCCGATGGCCAGTCCGCTCCTGGTTACATTTGAGTGTTTGGTAGCATTGACATTAGCCTTCAGGACTACAACCTGTTTTAGGTGTCTTTAAAGATATGAGGGTTTTATCCCCTGAAGGTGTTACGTGCAAAATGCATTGTGTATTATTAAGTCAAAGCAAGTTAAGTGGAAACCATTTCAAATCTCCTATATCAACACCAAGTAGTCAGAAGGGTAACATGCTGGAGTTCTCATTTCATTATGAAAATAAAAGTCCTTTAAAATGTATTGTTGTGTTATTCGAAACAGCCTTTTGTAAAGCAGAGATTTCTGAAGACGCCAGGGTCTCATATGCTGTGATGGCATTTCCTTAAAAGTGTAAATATATTCTCGAGTTGCTGATATATGCCTCCCAAAAATAAATGTAAACACACATCCCTTCCTGCTCTCTCCTCTTCATCATCCCATATCTTCGTCTTGTCTTATCTATTCCCCCGTTGCTCTCCTTCGCCTCCATCTCTCAATCCGAGCTCTTCCCACCTGCAGGGGAGCCATATCTCCTTTGTTCTCCTCCCATGTGTTTTCTGTCAACATCTGCAGGGGGAAGCCATCTTGAGCTTCTCCTCCTGCTCGTCTCTCTCACAGCTCCCAATATTTATCTTCTGCACCCCATTCCCCCTGTTCCCACCCGACACCTGAGGAGACGACGCCCCGCTGTTTTCTCCTCCTTTTCTTTCACATTTCTGTCTGTCATCTTACATCTGATCTCACTGCTCTATCTATAGGGAGAGCATCTAGTCTTATAGCTGTTTTAGTGTTAAGTTCCTAAGCCTTTTGTTTCTGAAACAGAGAGACAATGACTTAGCAGTTCATAAAATGCCCTCAGAAATAAGCATTTTAGCAAGCAAACATTTCCATAATGCACGTTTGTATAGATCGCTTTGAGATGTTATCGGGGTTATGGCTCCTAAAATGCTTCTCAACTTGAATATTATTTGCAAAGATTATGCTTTTTTGGGTATTACAATACACGTTGTTATCGATTGTTTTGACGTGGTTCAGCAGTGTTTTACTTCAGCTTTTGAATACACTTCTTAGAAAGGGGTTATAGCTCCTAAAATGCTTCTCAACTTGAAGGTTCTTTGCAAAGATTATGTTTTTGTGTGGTGGTGGAATGCGTTTTCCATGATAACAAACTTGCATGCAGATTTTTTCGTAAATTAAAATAGTGAAAAAAATTAATATTTTCAGTTTCAGCATAAAATGTTGACTACAGATTTGCTATCTTTTCTCATCTCACCTTTTATTTATAAATCATGAACCAGATTTTGAATGAGTAAAGACTTCAATTCTGAGGATATTTGATAGAATAGAATTGGGAGGGATGAAACCCTCTTTAATGGTCACACATGCAGAGCACACAGTGACATGTGTTCTCTGCTTTTAACCCATCCTAGTACCAGGAGTCTAGCACTAGGAGCAGTGGGCAGCTATTGCACAGCGCCCGGGGAGCAATGGGAGTGAGGGGGGAAGGGGATGTCCGGTGCCTTGCTCAAGGGCACCACAGCAGGATCTCACCTTTTATTTATAAATCATGAACCAGATTTTGAATGAGTAAAGACTTCAATTCTGAGGATATTTGATAGAACATAATTGGGAGGGATGAAACCCTCTTTAATGGTCACACATGCAGAGCACACAGTGACATGTGTTCTCTGCATTTAACCCATCCTAGTACCAGGGGTCTAGTACTAGGAGCAGTGGTACAGCGCCCGGGGAGCAATGGGAGTGTCCGGTGCCTTGCTCAAGGGCACCACGGCAGGGCAGGAGGTGAACTGGGACCTCTCCAAGTAGCAGTCCACACTCCATATTTAGGTCTGGTCGGGGACTTGAACCGGCGACCCTACGGCTCACTGTCCAAAGCTACCTACTTGACTGAGTCCACTGCCGGATTTGAGGATGTTACATTTTGGAATTTATTTAGTCTTT
>NW_011338262.1:43723-49908 GCF_000735185.1 Notothenia coriiceps
GGGAGAGATAGATGGAGGGGGGAGGGACAGAGAAGACAAACAGAACAGCCAACAAGAAATAATAAAGAAAAAACATAGCATGACAGGAATACCATACTTATAGTCATCGTGGGAAAGAACACACAAAATAGTATATTACAAATAAATAAATAAACTTAAAGGGTGCAAATGAGCCCAGACGAGGGATCCCTTTTTGTACGGGATTCTTGAGTTAAACTATGTCAAAATGTTCCTCATTTTCGAGTCTGATGTCAAAATGTACGCCTGCTCATTCATGGAGAAGCGCTGTTCCTCGGTTTGAACTTGACGGTTACCGCTGAGATCCTGCTTACATCTGGTCTGAATATTGTTCACTCATTTGTTTGGCAAAAAATAACACGTTGTGCATTATTTATTGAAATCCGCCCCTTCGGCTCAGTTGACATTTCTTGTCTTCATTGTAAAATCTGACGGGGCATCCTGCAATCACTGAGCGTTTTTAGATTCATCGTCATTCAGAGTACAAGTACTTAGACAACACATGTTGAAATACAGAAGCCATTGTTTAATTTCTTTAAAACGATTCAATACATTGTTGCTGCTTGAAGTTTCAGTTTCCTAAACTTAACGTGTTTGGCTTCATACACATTGGTTTTTAGCATTATTTGGTATATTTCATCTATTGGGAAGCTTGGAAGATTAAAGATATGAGTTTCTTTCATATTAATTTATAAATTCAATCATTTCATTTCAATGTTCCCATCGTTTGTATTTTTTTTTTAATCTAGTTACTGTATAGCGACGTGTATAGGCTATTGCAGTCTGTTCAACAATAGCATTTCATTTCAAAATGGTTAGTAATAAATTAATGTTGACACAACCAAAATCATGAATTTCACGGTCGCATTAAGTCATTAGCTCCATGTGAAGGCTTATTTCAAGCTACTGCCTTACCGAGTTGTGTTTGTTAAGAACCTAATTTATGAAGATGTCAGTTCACAATCATGGATATTTTGAGAGAGATAGCTTTGGGCTGAAAAAGTAAATTTAGTTTTGCTAACACTTGCCTGTGGCTTTCTCTCCAGCTACAGTAGTTTCAGCGCTCGTGCGTGAGCTGGCTCTCTGGCGGAGTTCAATTCATGTCGAATGTTTGAAGGGTTCTTGTTGCCCTAGTTTGTAGCTACTTGCAACAAACATTTACTTTCTTGCTGTTTTCGTTCGTTGTAGATGTTTCATATATTTAGTGCAATTATTTAAGTATTAGTATATGTTTTTATTTTGGGAACCTGGTGATTATGTATATGTTGGAGACAGGTAGTGGTGGGATTAGTGCACCAGATTGGGCAAATGTTTTTTCTACTAGGGGATAAAAACAGAAGGAGGCAAAAAGGGCACGATAGGGAAAACCATTGTCATTGTAATGTTGGTTATTGGATCATTGGAGTAAACGACTTGCCTGGATATTGGTTAATTTCCCGCGTAAGATTTGCTATCTAGTGCGTCAGTGGCAGTTGTCGTTTTATGATTTTGCCTCTATATTTGGTATAAACTAAATGAAGGTATGTAGATCTTACATTTAGGCATTCAAATATATGTCTTCATGACAATAGGCAGAAATTACTAATCTTTAGAAAAGGAAAGGAAAGCAAACTGAGGACACACTCGGGGTGTTTCTCAATGTCGAGGACGCTTGCTTGGTAGCACACGTCTTCCGAGTCACTTGCTTCAGAAGCGAGGCAAGAATCCTTCCTAGACTCGGAAAATGAAGAATTGTGGAACAGGCTAACAGGTGTGCTTCATATGCGAGGCCCCGCCTTAAATGGAGCGCGATTTCCGCCAAAGATTTGGGAAATTGGTCCGTGTGCAAAGCATTGTGGGGATTTTAAGACCGCGGAATCTACACTTGTGCAGCCTCGAAATTTCTCGCTACGAAGTACGACGGCTTCGGTAGAATTCCAAGTATGCTGGACATTGGAACAGTCCTTCGGCGGCACTCAATGACGTAGTTTGCTTGAAATAGTGGCTCTGGAGTAGCCTTACTCGGGATTGAGAAACACCCTCGGTCTTCAAGATAAGTTGAGAATCTTTGGCACAGATCTACAAAGTGAAATATTTTTCCCTGCGCTTTTGAACACCACTGAAGAAGAGTCACGTTCAGCTTATTATATCATCCAACAGGAGGACACTTCACTTAAAATTAGGCTTTGTAAACAAGGAGCGTGTGCTTTTCCTCACATAGTTTGGACCTAAGCAAACTAACTCTAGTAAGATCAGGGGTGTCCAAACTTTTTTCACCGAGGGCCACATAGAGAAAAATATACGAAGGGCCGGTCCACTCACTAGAGTTCAGGTTTATCGCCTCTTAAGTCCAGTTATAAGTTAGCAAAAATAATCAAATGTAGGTAAAGGATGCTTGTGAGTGTTGGCAGCTCATCCCTCAGATTGATTATAATAAGGAGAAATAGGAAGGGTGTATTTCAAGCTTGTAATTGGGCTTTTTTCTTATCAACTGAATTTATTTGAACAGTGGTCTCAGTAACACATGAATACTACTGTGTCATATATTTATACATTTATAGTTAAGAAGTACAATACAAGACAAGCACAAGTTTCATTTGTGGGCCATATTACTTTATACTTTTTTAATTTGCTGAGGGACTATTCAAGATAGCAGTTTGGACACCCCTGAGTTAGACCCTTAAGGTGCGGCTTGAGTCCAAAAACGCTCCCATTGTCCCGGACAGGAACTCATAGAGGAAGCCTCACAAAGACCCTCACTTCCTTCCTGTGTGGGTGACAACAGGAAGTGGACAGGAAGTCAGCCGCCGTGCCGGATTAGTAGTATTGGCTCTCTATTGTCTGTCTGGGGACTTCTTTTAGCTACCGGACCACAGCTGAGCGCTCCGGGACGCGATGATATGAAGCACAGTGTTTTTATAGAGATCATGGATTTATACACAGAGAGGAAGAACGATATGTATTTAAAATGTTTTTTTTAATTCTATTTGAAGTGATTTGCCGATATTCCGACTGGATATTTGATTTTTTTGACTTTGTCGAACAACATATTTTCCAAAAGGACGTTTTTCTTGATTAAGAGAGGTCAACGTTTTAGGAATTAAACAAGAAATAACAGATTTGTTTTACCGTTTTGAGGTTTCTCTGACACATATTAACATATTAAACCATCTCATATTGATGATACTGTCCTGCCAGCTTACAGGACATCTTAAATATCCCTACCAACATTTAAGCTTCTCTCTGAACTCAATGACCCTTTTTTGTTTATTGCGTATTGCTCTGTCCAATCATACACAAGCTTGATACTCTTGCTTACAGAAGGCAAACATTGTTTTCTAAACTAGCCATAGCATTGACAGTATTTTACATGCCTTGTTGACATGCTACAATCAGTGTCCTTGCTATCTGTTTTTTTTTCACGCAGATACTGCACATAAACCTTCAATTTTGGCGGAATTTTATTGTATTGAGAAAAAGAGGGTGTGTGGGAGAGAAACTCCTTTTGGAGGGAACTTTGGGATTTTAGCCTTTGCAGACCATTTACATGCACAAAAACCTATAAAACAAACTATAGGAAAGGGACTACCCCCAAAAGCATAATAGGGCCCCTTTAAGATACCCACTCACATTAGAGGCCCATTTCTCATCGTATATAAAAATGCAGTTAGCTTCGCATGGTTTTGTCATCGCTGTGTGTCTCTCTGCTATCTGTGTGTGTATTTCCCCGCAGACACACTCACTATAAATACTGACGACACTCCTCGATCGGGTCACATGATCTTTATCTCCTCACGCATGAAGCTGAGCCGGGTCCACTTTGGTGTGGAGAGACTTCTATACAGTATAAATGTGTGTGTGTGTGTGTGTGTGTGTGTGTGTGTGTGTGTGTGTGTGTGTGTGTGTGTGTGTGTGTGTGTGTGTGTTCTTCTGTTGTTGAAGTAAAGCTTTGTTGGCAGCTTCTCCTGTGAAACAGCAGACCCTCCCCCTGCCTCAGTGATTTATCGCCTCAGAACCAGCGCTGTTGCTCTGAGTTATGACTGGTGTTTTTTGTGTGAAGAAAATTCTCCATTTTATTTGATTTAGTGCGGTGCGTGGCCAACTCCACACACACAGCATGCCTTGCCTTACGGCGCTCCATTCATCTTCCCTGAGTATAAAATTATGACTTTGTTAATTCTTGCGTGCCCGCCTCCTGCACTGCAAACACCTCAATTATTCATTCAAAGGCATTTATATTTTATTGATGCTATTCTCAGATTACTATTTGCAATGTTTCTTTGAGGTGATGTTACCCGGTGGCGGCAGACAGTGAGCACATTATCTAGTTTTTTTTCATTGATCTGAAATCATATTTTGCACTTTAGTGATTTGTTTCATCAGCAGCTGATATGGTCTGCTATGAAACTGAAAAACTCAACTTTGAAGACAGTTGTTTCTCCTAGTTTCGAGACAAATAAACTGCAAAGCCCAAGAACAAATATAATTTGACTTTAAACATTTTAAGTTTAATAAGCTTTAAATCTGAGTTATAATATGAAACCTATACATTAATCCATATCCGCAAAGAGAAAGGTCATCAAAGTTCGTAGTGATTTCATTTAGAGTAATTATTCAGCAAATTGAATGGCACGAACAAATTAAAGCCCCTGTCACACTGTCCCGAAATTGACACCCGATGGACACACGAATATGGAATTGTGAATTTCGCACGAAGATGGCCCCGAACCACACACGAAGGCAACATTTACATTACATTTAAGACATACAACTGCAACGGAAGTAACACAAACAATTATGTTAAAGTACTATGATACTGTACTGATATTTTCCGACTTTGTTCTTTACTTTCTCCGTCTTTGTAGAAGATATTACGTTTTCTCCGTCATGTTGTTTCCATAGCAACAACAACTTCCTCGCCTTCAAAATAATATATTATATCCTTTTTAGTTTCACAGAACACAAATTGGGTTATTTACATAATATGTTTACATGATTTTGTTGTGCAATAAAACAACCAGATGGACACACGATAAAGGAAATGTTCAAATTCGGCTCTGATCGTAGCAACATCGGGACATTCGTGAGGGCATCTTAAGCCATCTTTGGCATGCCAAAGATTTTGCCACCGCTCCCGAAGTTGCTGCCGGAGCCTGATAAATTCCACCGGCGGTCATACGATGGCTCAAGATGCCCTCACGAATGCCTTACGAAGGGCAAAATGGACACACGAATTCAACACGAAAATGAACCTTCACAAGGTCCTTCGGCAATGCACGTGATGCCAAGGATGTTGCCTCCGCTCCCGAAGTTGCTGCCGGAGCCTGAGAAACTCCACCGGCGGTCATACGATGGCTAAGATGCCCTCACGAATGGCCCGATGTTGTTACGATCAGAGCCGAATTTGAACATTTCCTTAATCGTGTGTCCATCGGGTGTCAATTGCGGGACAGTGTGACAGGGGCTTAAGGAAGGTGTGGAAGACCACATTTAAAGCAACCTGACTTCATCTTAAACATAAAAGTAAAACAACTCTCTTTCAAAATGCTAACATTGAAGGGTTCAGTGGTTATCAATAGCAGATACTTAACTACTGTATGTTAAGTTTCCGCTCTTTAATTAGCTAGGTTACATGTTGTTTTTAGGAGACAGGGTTTTCCAATTAGCATTTCAGTTTTTGGAATGAAAGCATATAAAATGGAGCCCTTTCTTAATAATTGAAAGTTGTCATTTAAAAATGAAGCAATGAGCATTAACATATTCTGAAGGTGCAAATGTACAAAAAAAACAGATTAATTTATCGTAATTTGTACCAATGTGGCTCAGAACAGCCAGTAGGTGCATCATCTCTACAATCAATCAATCATTCAATCAATCAATCAATCAATCAATCAATCAATCAATCAATCAATCAATCAATCAATGTTTATTCATATAGCCCAATATCACAAATGTTACATTTGTCTCAGTGGACTTCACAGTTTGTACAGAATATCAGTATGACAATACGACACCCTCTGTCCTTTGACCCTCACATCGTACAAGGAAACACTTCCAGAGAAAACCCACAGTTTAAAGGGGAACATGGGAGAAACCTCAGGGAGAGCAACAGAGGAGGGATCCGTCTCCCAGGACGGACAGACGTGCAATAGATGCTGTGTGTAAATCGAAGAAATAATACATTTGCA
>NW_011338262.1:49930-69265 GCF_000735185.1 Notothenia coriiceps
TGCACTAATTAAGCTTCTGCCTCTGGCTGCAGTGTGTGCTGCTCTGCACCGTCCAGACAACATGATTTCCTGGCGAAGCAGCTTTTTAAATTTGATGAGTCTTGTTGTCATACCGAGCTATGAGACCAGTGATGTGACCAGATTAGAGAATAGTGTATTTAAAGAGGGCTGTTATGCCTTTTGGGGGGTTTAGCTTTCCTATAGTGTGTTTTATAGGTTTTTGTCAATCAATCAATCAATGTTTATTTATATAGCCCAATATCACAAATGTTACATTTGTCTCAGTGGACTTCACAGTTTGTACAGAATATCAGTATGACAACACGAAACCCTCTGTCCTTAGACCCTCACATCGTACAAGAAAACACTTCCAGAGAAAACCCACAGTTTAAAGGGGAACATGGGAGAAACCTCAGGGAGAGCAACAGAGGAGGGATCCCTCTCCCAGGACGGACAATAGATGCTGTGTGTAAATCGAAGAGATAATACATTTTGCAGCGTAGGTAGACCAAATGTTTGGAAATGTATGTGTCTATAATAAGAGGATGAATCCACGAGGATGTAGACAATCCTGTGGGAGCCTTCAGGGAAGTAGTATGATGAGAGTCAGGCCCATAGTGACAGGTTCAGGCACGACTATATAAGCTTCAAGATTCAAGGCTTTTATTGTCATTTGCACATTAGCTACAGTGTAGTTATGTCAATGAAAATATTAGCTCACAGGCTCTTCCAACAGCACAACACAATAAAACTGATAAGACAATGCAGCACATTGACTTGTAATTGAAGTGATGTAAGCCCAGGAAAGGTTTCCTTCCCCTCCTGACTTCAGGTATTTATAGACGTTATTCTTCAGGGTCTCTTTGACGCCACCAGGAAGAGCGCAGCTTCGTGCATCTGGAGAACACATTTTGGGCCTCATATGATCGGGGTTTGTTGACGTAGCCGGAGAAAGGAGGAGGGGGGTGACACTGAAAGACAAAAGATCCTCCAGAGAGCATTAAAAGGTCTTCCATCCAAAACGGACCTCTGGAGGAATGCTATCAAACCCCAAAAACACAAATAAGTCTCACTAACATGGACGTGGGAGGCCTTGTGGAGGAAGGAGAGTTGTGCTCATCATAAAGCTTCTTTTATTACGCAATGAGACAGAAACGTGATGAAATCTGAGTTATCTCATGCATCAAAGAAAAAGCCCCAAAAGCAAGCCGATGTAATTAGTCAGATGTTTGGAAAGAGACCTCGAAGCTACTAAAAGAAAGTATTTCATTAAAAACAAAATGTCTTCTTCTTCTTCATCAGGTGAAATTGTGAAGGGCTTCAAAGTTCAAAACAATACCATACGATTCATTATGTTTTCGCTCTTTAATTAGCTTTGTTTCATGTTGATTTTAGGAGACAGAGTTGTCCAATTATTATGCTATTTTGGGAATGAAAGCCTAGAAAACTGAGCCCTACTTTCTTAATCAATTTAAAGGTGTTATTTTAAAATAATCAATGAGCTTTGACATATTTTAAAAGGTATACATGTCACCAAGCAGACATGATTCCTGATTTATTGTTCTGCTTTTGTGCTAAGTGGCTACTTCCTGTAGTTGGACAAACAATTGTGTGGGAATGAAAACATGGATGGCTTCCTTAAAGAGGCCCTATTTTTGTGCTTGAACAAAACAAAAGAACCCATTTTCCAAAGAAGAAATGAGCCTTCATCAACTCAACGTCTCCATACAAATAATAATAATAACACATGCAGCTCAAAGTGCTTTACAAAATGACATGTCACAAGTTAAAAACAAACAACAAGAAATTCCCCACAGATTATTTGTTAAGAACATGCAGCGAAATATAAGATTTTATCAGGTTAATAGACACAAGGAGGTAAAATGTATGATCATAAAATAAATAAATAATGGTTTCTCTCTGACAGATAAGACACAAGTCGATGCAACAATAAAAAAATAGCAATCAAGTTTAATTATTACGCTTATATAATCCTATAAACACTTAGAATATAACCATTTAATGTCGTTATACATGTACAATGAAAGAAAGAAAAGCTTCACCCTTTTAAAAAGGTGCCAACAAAACAACAACATACGACAACAAATACACGCAGCATACATACTTATGTAAGAATAAAGTGTAATTATTTCCAGGGGTATGAAGAAAAAAATGTAATAAATAATAATAGGTATGTATTTATAATAATGATATATACGTTTATATATATACACAGTCACGTTTATTGCACATGGAGGATGATCAAGGGGTATGAGTTCAGGAGGTTAGTGCAATGATGGCTCTTGGGAAAAAACTGTCTTTGAGTCCGTTTGAATTTAACCCATAAGAACCCGGACCCATTTTACTTTTGGAAAAATGTAAGGGGAACATCATTTAGGCTAAATAGACCACCTAGCAGGGCCGTTTCTTCCTATAGGCGGACTGTGCAGATGCAGAGGGCCCCCGCAGCCACTAGGGGGCCCCCAAGCTGAAAGTTCAGGTTCAGCCTCAATATTTCTGGGGGGATTAAAGTTAGCCGTCTTTATTTGTAGACAGCCAAGCCCCCTCCTGTGTTCGGTAAAGCATTATAAAAATCAAATGTAGGATATAAACACAACTAAACTGCAATGAGAGCAAAGCTGAGGCTTGTGTTTGTGGGGATCAATAAGGTTCCAAATCACTGTTGGCTGTCAGCCAGACTGAGTGCGTCCTGAGGAAGCATGAACAAATGTATTGAACATTGTGAGAAACTGCTGCGCATTCTGCATTATTGACCGCGAAGGAGCCTTGGTTCCTTTTTCCATATCAATTTTGTGTCGCTTCTGTGTGTTAAAAAGTCGCTTGGTTTTCGTGAATTTAGCTGCTTTCCTCTTAAGTGTACCGATCCATGCATCTCGCACTCTCTTAAACGCTTCGGAACCCCCCCTTGTATTTGAAGAAGGGCCCGAACAGCTGAACGGCCCTGCCCACTCTAGACACAGATCTCTGTAATTCTGAAATGTGACATAGGGTACAAATAACTATTATTTAATACTTAGTAATGAGGGCATGTTTTTTGGGTTTTTGATGTTTGAACATCTTTGCATTGAAGAATAAGAATTATTACGAACTATAATTGAATCAGTAAATTAAAGCTGAGCACCATCTACATTTATCTATTGACTTGCATATATGTCAAGTTGTTAGGTTTAACGTCCGATTGTGTACTCATGTACGCCGATGAGTCGCGGTTTGTCTCATTTTCTTCTATCATTTGATCAAGCCATTTTTCCACAACAGGCTTATAATGTATAAAGGACTGTTATGTAGCTTCTTCCCCCCCTTTCTTAATGCTTGAATTTTCATTTAGCACAAAAACCAGCTCTTTGAAATGCTAGCTAGTTCTGTACATGTGCTGGTTGCCTGGACGCATGCGCATCCTTGGCGTTTCGTCATGGCGAGACCAAGCCACTATGCCGGCCCCATGGCCCCAACCGACTGTCAGGGCTTGTGTCACATATGGTGTTTCTCCCAATATCGAGCGCATTGTTGGTGCCCATTGTCCTCGAGGTCTTGCTTCGAAGCCGAGCAAGCAATACTTCCTGGCATTCGGAAAACGAAGCTCGGAACAGCCGAGCAAGTGTGCAAGTGTGCGTCATATGAGAGGCCCCGCCTTACATTTTCCGCCAAAGATTTGGGGAAATTGGTTTGGCGCAAAGCATTGTGGGGATTTTAAGACCGCGGTGTCTACACATGTGCAGCCTCGAAATGTCTCGCTGCGAAGTACTCCGGGCTCGGTAGAATTCCAAGTATGCTGGACATTGGAACAGTCCTTCGGCGGCACTCGATGACGTAGTATGCTTGAAATAGTGGCTCTGGAGCATCCTTCCTCGACATTGAGAAACACCCAGGGGCTTCATGAGATAAAATAAAGGCTAACGCTGAATAAAGAACTTTCCAGAACATTTAAAGGTCATGTGACACCTTATGGGATTTACACTTAAAACATTGAACCACATTTAAGGTCACATCTTGAGTTAGCACTATTTATTAGTTTAAAAAAGCCTCATGCTTGTGTTAAAAAACTTGCAATCCACTGCGTCCCAAGAGTGCAGCACTTTCTAAAGTACACACTAAAACCCCAGATGAGAATTGAGTAATCGGAGCTCTTTTTTTTCTTTACTATCACCACTAAAGCAGTATCCTGTTTTTGGCAGAACAGAGCGGTGTTTTTCCTTCAATCCCATTTAGCCACACTCGACTGAATGATGTCCCCCTTCCTGCGTTTTGTTCCCTTCATTAAAAAGCTCTAAGTGTGACAATTTTCCCGTGGCATTTAAGTATTCATTGCCAAGTGTTGAGTAATTAGAAGATGGAAGAGCAATTAGCTTTGGAGGAAGTCTGGAGAATGGAGCTTTGACCGGCAGCACAGAAAAAAAAAGATATAACATTTTGTTTGTTTAAACTGGAGAGAAGTCATGAAGTCTTTATTTCAACACCTTGTGAACACGTGTGGAAAGTTGTTAGTATAAGAAAAAGCTAATCTTTCAATGTTTCCAAATTAAATATTGCATGTGGAACACGTATTATTGTCAACTTTTTGTATGTATTTAGCTGAATCTGAACGATAGTAACAATTAAAGGGAAACATTCCTTTCTTATGGCTTTTTTTTTTTTTAAATGGAAGAGAGTCTTTAGTGTAATTTTTCCAATTTTCTCAGCTTATAAAACCCTGAATTAAAAAAATATCAGCTGAAATGCATCATTCTTTAATTGTAAAATACTTATATCCATTCTGCATCATTTGTATTTTTGAGGTTAAAGGAAAAAATCCACCTCTGACTCAGATTATTTCCATTATAAAAACTGTTTACTTCGTTATTTGTTGGTCTATAAAAATGCCCTTCACAACTTCATAGAGCGCAAAGATTATAAAATATATGTTTTTGTTTCACTAGCACACCCAGAGATATTCAGTACTGTTGCAAGACCAAACAAACCATTAACTAATCTCCATTAAGAAACTGGAACTAGTAAATGTTTGAGTTATTTTCTTCTTGGAAAGAGTCCTCAATGATTAATGGATTATGTAAATGGCTGCAGATACATGTTTTCTCTTCCTGGAGTAATTGTAATTACTCATACGATCGATTCGGCCTTTCTCCAACAGTGCAGTCCGGCAGTTTCTTTAATTACACCTTTATCTTGTCACATTTCTGAGAATTGTCAACCCCCCCCACAGGAAAATGGACACATCTTATGACTAATACTGTCGATAAAGGAGTACAGTATGTCATGTGTGTATTTAATTACATATGGTGTGTTGTACACTACACATAGCATAGATACGTTGACTCTAAGAGGTCAAAGATGGAAGAACAATATTTATCTGTATTTTTTTTCTGCCTATTTGCATTTTTTCTTGGGAGAACTTCACCTCTTAAGGGCTCTGGAAGGATTTACAAGGCCCAATTACACTTTTTTTGTGGTGTGTTACATATGTATGTTCTGCAAAGGATAAAATCCCAAAGATCGCACCGGATGGAGTTTGTCCCGCCCCTTAGCCTACGTAATAGGCCAGCTAACCAATCAGAGCAGACTGGGCTCTGGTTTCAGACAGAGGGTGAAAAGAGGTGCTGCAGCACAGGCAGTATGAGTAAAATAAAGAGCTTTTTGAACATTAAAGCATGGAGACATGTCCCAGTGGAGAAAACAAATAAGCAACTGAAAATGAGCATCCTAATGTATTTCCGCCTCAAATAAATCAATATATGACAGAAAAACTCATGTGTTGATTAAACTAGATACACAACCGAGGAAATGTGATTGCTTCATTTGAAAGTGGCTCTGACATAACTGGAAGTCTTCTTAATAACTCTTGACGCTGTAATGAAAAACAGAAATCACCAAGTAACTTGTCGCTTCATTTCACAACATACCGAACGCAGTGTCTTTATAACATACAGTGCGTTTGAGGGGAAGCATCTGGTGAGAGTTTTAGATCACAAGACAGCTGGGAACGCCGGCGAACGATCCCACAAAACTTAGTTTCCCAGAGGTCTCCTGTCAGTCACGAGCCCACACAAACCCACGGGAAGCTATTTTCTTTTTCTGTTCTTGAAAAAGCAACATTGGGAGAAGTTAAATAATGGCTTCTGGTTCCTTCCCATGTGCAGAATCACAGCGGGATAATTACACACCATATATTACAGGCGTCCCACACACTGAAGCAATGTGTATTTTCGGTATGCAACTGATCATTTCCAAACTCAACAAACAAGCAAAGTAGTTTAGTTGAAGTCAAATAAAATGGAAGTTTCACCTCCTTTAATTCACAGTTTCGGAAATAAATGGATTTCATTTTTTGCCTTATGGCAGTTTTAAGAAATGTGATAACTGTATATGGTTTTACAGAAATCATCTTAATTCTGTGGAGAGAGTTTGTGAATCGCTGATTCAAAAAGATCCCTCTAAGGCTTTCTGTTATCACCACTGCTCCCTTTGATGATAACTATCATTTGTATTAATTTTTTTTTAATCTTTGATGTGCGCTTTGAGAACAGCCTTGTTTCTGGACGCTCCTTTGCCGCAGAGAGATAAAAATGTCTCGGCCATCTGAAGTCTTTTTATCTGTAGCCCTTAGATCATAATTTCATAAGTGGAAAGTAGGGAAAGTATGGCCACGAGACGAGATGAGATAATACCACAGTAATTTAACTTGGAGTTACTTCTTTTACGAATAGCTTTGAACTGTTGGTGAAACAAGGATGATTTCATTAGTTTCATTTTAAGAAAAGAAACATAAAACAAGTGACACTGTGTTGCTACTTTGGCATGATCTGTTTTTAACCAAAACATAATTAAATTACATAAATGGACGTTTACTAAGGTGGAATTATCTCTATTTTTAGGATGTCAGGCGAATTACTCTAACGCAATCAGGCACAAGACAACATTTATTAGTCAGAGACAGGGACGCTGGTTATTTTAAGCTGTGACAGTGTTTCCCCTTGTGATCGCAAAACAAATATCCCAAATTGTTTTTCTGAAAAATAAAATACAAATAGCCTGTGGAGGATACCAGAAGCTGTGCTTTAACTGTTTTGAATAAAGAACACACATACACCAGTAGCCCTTTATCACAAACAATATTAAAACATTTGTTAGATAATCCCTGTTCCACAATCTTTTCGTCTGCAGGCGTAATTGATTTGTGTACCAGTTTGTGTGCTATACACAGGAGTAGGCTACAAGTCAAGCTAATGCTAAAAACAACTGAATTTCCAGATGTGTGACCTTGAAACCATAACATAGTTACCATCTTCTTGTAATTTGAGTGTTGTTTTTGGCTGTGTTTAAGTAGTGGAGTATAAACTGGACTGAAGACAAGGCAGTGTTCAAAGCAGTTGACTTCAACTGATTTGTCCATATATAACTTTTGTGTTTTGAGCATAATATGAGCTTAATAATAGCATTAGTCATTGCTAGAGCTATGTATCATCAACCTTAGCTTGGATGCTAGCTCGTTGTTGCTGTAGCTTGCTAAGAGTTTGTTTAGGTTTAACCTTTAGACTTTTTGACCCTCACCTCTGACATTTAGTGAAATATGTTTGTTGTTTGTTCCACCACGAGTCAATGTGAAAACTGTCTAATCTCTGTTTGTCAGCACAGACAGCCAGGACTAAAAGTTAAGAAGCTTAGCGCTGGAAGCAGGAAGAAAACGGCTTGCTTTGATATGTCATTAATAAGAGTTTCACCACCACACGGATTTTATAATTTAGTTTGTGGCAGAGGTATTCTAGAAGCTTCCCTTTGATTGCAGGCTTTGTGCTAAGCTAGGCTAACCTGGACCTCTCTGCCCTCTACACAGATAAAACAATTAATATTCTACTTTAAGTATTGGTAAATGAGGCATATTTCCTAAATTGCTAACATTTAATTGACCTGACTCTCAAGTATTCGATTTTCGAGTGAAAAGACAGCATACAGATAACCCTAAACTCACCCTATTTCATGTCAAGTAGTTTGTATTAAGTCCTCATTTACCCTCACCAAATCTGTTGGCCTGACATAGAGGGTTACACACACACGCACACGCACACGCACACACACAGGTCACACACTAGTCATTAGTGATGCAGAAGGACAACCGTTTAATTGATCCTGAGCTGCCTCCCACACACTTACTCTCGCTCACACACCTCCTAACACACACACACACACACACACACACACACACACACACACACACACACACACACACACACACACACACACACACACACACACACAAACTCTTCTGTACATCCTTGCAGCCTCAAGGCTCTCTCCCTGACTCACTCCTGAATTATGCACATGACTTAAATCAAATGTCACGCTCAATCCGTGTCCCGGAAGAGATTGTGTTGATAATTTAATGTCATTTAAGGAAATCAGATAAGAAAAAGTTGTGAGGCATTCACATCTGATGCAATATTTCTGTTCTTACTGTACATTTTAAATCAGAAGCTGTTTTAGCATTTAGCATAAGTGGATCTTTAAATAGTCAATGATTAAGGGGAGGACTATTACTTAGAGCATGTGTCTTTAGTTTGGTTTGAGTTTCCTGTTAAGGCCTTCGTTTTGTTCTAGAAGCGATTGTCTTAGCAATGGATGCTCTCCAGCGTGCTGCTCTGATTTTTCACTGTCTACTTACTGACGTATCACGGTATAATTAATGAGATCCGAGCCTCTTGTTTCCCACATGCTGAAAGTGAAACAAGGTGCAAGACAGTGTTGAATTTCTATGCTAAAGCTGTGGCTCTTTAAGTTGGTACTAAGTAGTTCATGTAACTACAGATACACACTTTTAGGTCTAGTTAGAACAAACGCAGCCTTATGTTTGAGCAGACCGAGGTTAAAGTGCTTTTTGACAGTCGTTGTTGTATACTATAGAAGTGTTTTTAATTAGCTGTATCTAACTGGATTTTCTAAAACAAATTGCGCTTCTTCTTTACCCTCCACGATCCAAAACGAAGTTAATTACAATTCATTAATCATTTAAAAGTTGAAAAGTGGTTGTCAATGTTGAGGTCATTTTAGTCAAATTGAATTTGTTAAAACCACGTGGTTGTAAAGCCATCTTTTTAAATCTATATTTAAATGTTTATCCATGACTTTAAATATCAACCAATTATCAATTACATGTTTCCTGTTTCCTGTTTATACACTATTTTAAGCTTTATATTTCTGTCGTTTAACCATCACGCTAAGATATATATTTTAACTATTTATCCATTATTTGCAGATATATATTATTACCATGTATACATTCCTTTAAGATATACATTTAAAATGCTTTTCCTTCCATTTTAGATACATGTAATATATGTTTACCAGTATTTTAGATATATATTTCAACAGTATATCCATTACTTTTATTTTCCTACAATTGATCTACTTTAAGATATATATTTCAGTTGTTTAATCACATGTTTTTTATTTTCTTTAATTTTGTTTTAGCTCTTTTGTCAAGTTAGTTGAGTGACTCGGAGTACCAGAAGTACAGAAGTACCTCCTTGAGTGTTTCTCCTTTAATCCGTTTATAGTATTTGTATTTACCTTTCCTTTTATCTCCTGTGTTTCCAGGTGGATTTGGGATTCCTAAGATTCGTCACAGCGATCGGCACACAGGGAGCGATCTCCAAAGAGACCAAGAAGCACTACTACGTCCGATCGTACAAAGTGGACCTGAGCTCCAACGGAGAGGACTGGGTCACCGTGAAGGAGGGCTCCAAGCAGAAGGTAATAATGATGAAGTCCTTTACGCTGTGCATCTAATATTGATGAGTAATGAAGGACGCTGAATTCTAATCAATGGGTAGAGAAAGTGAGGATGGCTAAATCAATGTTTTCTCCAAGGCTGACAGCTTTTGGCAGCCTCTCTAGTGTGAGCCTTGACTGAATTGAGTGCGCTGAAAGTCTCATCAAAATGCATTTATTCTGAGGAACAAGTCTGGGAGTTGTCTAAGAAGTGACATTGGTGCAGAGATAAATTGATAGCTTGCAGAGAATATGACGTACTGATAGACAAGTACATCCGACAAATCATGTCAAAGTCTCAACGTCTGTTAAAGTCCCCTTCGTGTATTGGGGTTACACATTGGGTCCAAAACGTACAAGCCACTTGAATGTCTGGGAGCAATTAATCTTATATGCTACACAAATATGGCCAGGATGTATTGAACTTTCTGAATATTGGGTTGCAGATTATAATTCTCCAAAGGGGGGTTTGTTTAGCATGAAACACTTGAAATAACTAAAGGACAAGTTAAACAAGAAAGTAGAAAGAAAGTGAGGTCAAAGAAAACTATTTCTGCTAAAAGGTTAGCAATAGCCGCTTTCACACCAAATACTTAGCCGGTACTTGTTCCCCCCGAACTCTTTAGTCCCTCGAACTGTCCTAGTAGACCGCATTCTCATCGGAATAAGTCCCAGAGGGAGGATTAGGCAAATGAAGCCGCTGACGTCACTTCTTCTTCTTCACTCGTAAACGTTGGAGTTGGGGACTGGCTTCAGAAGAAGCTGCTGGGTCGCGTCTTCCGAGTAAATCGCCAGAAGCGCCGACACCTCCTCATCACTCCACCGCTCCCATGTTTTCTTTTGTGTTGCCATAAGTTAGTCTCTCTCCGTTGGTGCGCTAGGTTAATGCTAATGCTAATGTGAGCAAATAAAATGGCGGTTTCACAAAACTTTTCGGAGTTTTACGGGCCGTGGTTTGCAATTCGCCCTGCCAATCAGAAATTGTTAGTGTGGCCGACACACCCACGAACCATTTCCTCCTCAGGAAAGTACTACCTCGCTAGGACGATCTGGGGGTGCAAATGTTTGTGCGAACTAGGGACTAGGCCCAGATCCTTTTTGGTGTGAAACCTTTATTCTTGTCCTCAGATCTTCGAGGGGAACCACAACCCGACGGATGAAGCTCGCTCTTTCCTGCCCAAACAAACTCTGGCTCGATACATCCGGGTCCGCCCCATGTCCTGGGAGCAAGGCATCTGCATGCGCTTCGAGATCTACGGCTGCAGGACGTCAGGTAACGCCAGAAAAAATAACAAACTCACAAATACTGTCCATGATGTGAGGCTCTTAGCTCCAAGTTCTACCTCTTGATGCATTGATTTATGTGTTCAATAACACATACTGTTACTGCTGGAATCATTCATGCATTTACCTTCCTAATTATCTTCCCCTGTCCCCACATGGATCATTAAAGTTTAACGTCATCTAAATCTTATCTAATCTAACACATGCAGTGTCCTCACACCCTCACACATTTTCTAATATATTACAAAGGTGATTCATGAAGATCATATCTACACACAGTAGAGACATGCACTCTCTGTATTGCATATTCATTCTGGAAGCTTTTTGGTAAACAAGAAACATATTTATTTAAATTTGCATCTCTTAAATATTCTACTGCCAAGCATCTAGTAATTTATTGTATGGAGCTGCATGCTTTTGTAAAAATGTCTTCAAGCTGAAACTGTATTAACACTCAAGGAACTTTTGCTATCATAAAAATGTCTTTTAAACCTAGTTTTACAAAACCATCTTTCTTTAACATTTTCTACAATTTTACAAACCAAAATGTTCATTTACAGACATTACATTCACAACCCTAAACCTCTGAAGCATTGTACATGTACTGTATCTTTACAAAGGGAATACAAAAAGCCATGTTAACACCTCAGGCGGAAAAAAAAAAGTTTCTTTCAGACCATACTCTCCCAAGTCCAAAACAAATCTCACACTTCTGCACATCGTAAATCAAACCAACATGTTTTTGGCTGCAGGACGAAAACCTCCCGTCGCTTTCTGTTGATTTAAAATAATCACCGCTTGTAAAGTGAGCGCAGACTCCCCCTCTGAAGGACACCGTTATTCATTACTGAGGAGCAGAGGAAAATCATTACTCATCCTCCAACATTACATAAACTTTGGTCCTTGATGCGTTACAAGCAACTCTCAGTAGGAGAGCTCCATAACGCAGATATTAGACTCTTACTCACCGGAGAACAGGCTGCTGAGTGTCAGATGGGCGATTCAGGAGATTTAATCACAGACCTGGGAAAATGTGTGTGTGAAACATAAAACATCCACTTCCAAAACACATAACCTGAAACTACATCCTCATTTAGTCCATCATTTAATCGAATTCCTTTATTTGAAGGGGTAATATTATGCTTAATGGGGTGGTCCCTTTCCTGTAGTGTGTTATATATTTTATGTGCATGTAAATGGTCTGCAAAGGCTGAAATCCTAAAAATTTCTCTCCCACACACTCCTACCTGAAACGCCTCTATTGGACTCCCTTGTTTCACTTCCTTAACATAGTGACATCACTCTGGAACACTCCTATTGGCTAGCGCTCCAACACATTGTACGTGATAGGCTAAGGGGCGGGACATCTCTAAGCAGGTTGACCTGAATCACAACAGAGCCGGCCAGCTAACCAATCAGAGCAGACTGGGCTCTGGTTTCAGACAGAGGGTGAAAAGAGGTGCTGTAGCACAGGCAGTATGAGAAAAATAAAGAGCTTTTTGAACATTAAAGCATGGAGACATGTCCCAGTAGAGACACTACATACTGATATACACCTGAACATCAGCAGGAGAGGACTCTTTAAAGTAGAGACACTACATACTGATATACACCTGAACATCAGCAGGAGAGGACTCTTTAAAGTAGAGACACTACATACTGATATACACCTGAACATCAGCAGGAGAGGACTCTTTAAAGTAGAGACACTACATACTGATATGAACCTGAAAAGGAGCACAATAGAGCCCCTTCAGATAAGTAATGAAATACAGGAAAGAAAAACTCCTCTTCTGCCGATTTAACCAATTTGTTTTCATTCCCTTGGATAACATTTGGTACTCATAAGCACAGAAACACAGGAACACACAGATAATGCTGCAGGCGGTTTCCATGAAGAACTCTGTGTAAGCTTTAAATTCACATCGTGGAGGAATGCACGTCCTCAGGAGTTGTTGTTCATCTCCACATAAACTGGAAGCATTTGTCAAATATCACGACTGTTTGAGTCCGGATATTAGATCCAACTTGTTGTGGATAATGGATTAAAACTTAACCCGCAGTGACCAGACTATTGTGTCCACATATTTTAGAGTTTAATTAAGTTTTCTCGTTAGGAGAGAAACTAAAAGCAGCTAAAACGTCTCAATGCTGCAGTAATTATCTCAGTTTCCTAATAGTGGGAACAGGCTGCTCTGGTTGTTCAACAGATTGTCTCGTAGCCTCAGGGTCACATGTAGCTTCCCCTTCAACAGGCTGTCAGTGTTAAGAGCCCATTACACTTTCCACCTCCCATTTCTTCCCAAAAAAAGAAACAAATCTGCTACCAGCTGCTTCTTGACTTCTGACAAATGTATACTCGTGCAAATCTCAGATGCGGAAAGCAGACATTGTGGTATGTGCAGTTGTAAAAGAAGCAGTCGTTTTAAGATTCATAACACAACTAGCCTTACATGAAACCTCAAAAGCTGTTTTTTTACATATTTAAACATTAGCTGTCAACTTTTTAATTATTCGCCAACTTTCTTGATGATAAATGTATCTGTTTGAGAGATGTATTAAATGGTAGAACATCTCTGATTACAGCTTGTTGAATAGAAATATATTCTCTTTTTTTTACTTTTCTAGACTCAACATGAGTTGTGAATTTGCCCACATTACTCGTATATAACTTTGAAACTTCAACCGTTTATTTTTATTACTCACAATCCTCAAAGTAAAAGGTTATAAAAATGATCTTGTGAAAACTTTCCATGGTTGTAAAATCCTTCTTTTAAATATGATAAACCTCTGTGCAGTGTTGGTGTATCTGATACGCCTTCAAACTGATCTGAAACTGGATAGCATTTCATCTGGAGAGTCACCCAAAGCAACTCAGCCCTTTGAATGTCTTTAAGCGCAGAATTCGCTCTGAATAACTTTCCAAGAAGCATATTTTGATGTGCACAGTGCTTGAAGTTGTATTTGTATTATTGTAACAGCAGAGCTACAAATAAAAACACAAGTTGCCAACATCATTTTGCATGGTTTTACATAAGAATCTACATCTTTCGCTGTTCACACACACTGAGATGAGTCTCTGGTGTCTTCACTTTTTAACTTTAAACACTGCAGCATCGACCAGAGGGCATCAACTAACTGCTGACTAAAGCAGTGTAGAGATAACGATAGCAGAAGGCTTTTTTTTTATCGTACTGTACGCCTCTCTCTCCCCCCCTCTCCCCACTGGACTTTAACACCACACACACACACACACACACACACACACACACACACACACACACACACACACACACACACAGACACACACACACACACACACACACACACACACACACACACACACACACACACACACTCAGACACTGAAATCCAGCACCAGACACTTTTTATGCTGCTATGGACAATCTTGCTCTAATGTACATTCCCAAAGATATTGAAGTGACTGTTGTTTTGTATATATTGATTGTTTTGCTTTTATTCATGTCTTAATGTGTGCATAATGTGTCTGTTGATTGTGTATAGGTTTATACATATTTTATACATATTTCTATATATATTTGTTTTTTTGTATTTGGGGTTGTGGGATACGGTATTTTGATCTGTACACCAGTGTTAATTTTGGCAGCTATTTTAGATTTAGTCTTTACACGAAAATGGTTATTAGTTTTAGTCACATTTTAGTCCTTTTTATCCTTCGTAGTTTTAGTCTAGTTTTAGTCGACGACAACTCAAAACGTTTTAGTCCAGTTTTAAAATGGTTACATTTTGGTCAACCTTTAGTCAAAATGTTTTCTCTCTTTAAACTAATTCAGTTTGGCAAATACAGCTATCTGAAACTGGAATCAAGGTGACAGTATCAAGTGTTGTTAAAGCAACATTTCACTCTCTCAACACTTGTGTGAGTGACGTGTGCACTAATTCAACCAATGAAAGGGATGCATTTTGACAGACAAGACGGACAATTGGGGGAAAATATCCTGCATTTTGAATGTCCGATAGTCCACCATTAACACCTTAGTCCCGTCTCGCCAACGAAAACTAAATATACATTTCGTCAAAATCTATTTTTAGCTCATCATCGTCTCGTCTTAGTCATGTAAAAAAGGTCGTTGACGAAAACGTTTTTTTTCGTCATAGTTTTCGTTGACGAAATTAACACAGCTGTACACACAAACTGAAAGATTGACAATAAAGTTGACTATGACTTGACTTTTAAACGTTTCTTATCTCCCTGTGTCCCTCTGTACAGACTACCCGTGTTCTGGGATGTTGGGCATGGTGTCCGGTCAGATCTCAGACGCTCAGATCAGCGCCTCGTCGTTCGCAGACCGCGGCTGGGTGGCTGAAAACGCTCGTCTGCTGACGGGGAGATCGGGCTGGACCGGGCAGCAAACCAAGCAGCCCTTCAGGAACGAGTGGCTGCAGGTGGGGCTGGAAACTGAGCTTTTGGTGTTAAATAACGGGGAATAGGGGCGTCTATGGGCATGCAGATGACAGAAAACAAGAGTCAAACCCCTCCACTGACTGTTGGTACTTGAAATATTCTAATTGAGTAGATCATTGTATCGAGTTCTGCAGGAATTAGTCCTAAAACCCGGAAATAGTGAGTTCCCACTTCCGGTTCCCTTGTCTTTGGGTCATTGGTTTTGTAACGTGCTTTTGGTTAGAGGCCTGAAACAAGGTCTGTGGTTAACACAAGAGAAGAGATATTACATATTGTTCTATAACGTAAAATAGATCAGTAAATACGCCACTTGTGAATCTCCAGAGCCTCAATGTGTCATAAAAAAGCGGTTGCTAACAAGTGTTTGAATGAGACTACTAAAATGTCTTTGCGCTAACGTTAGCAGCCTTTAGCTTAGCGGTGCTGATGTGACTGTCATGTGGCTCGTTTATAGCCTAACATTAATACTTAACTTCTAGTAAATGAAAATCATAAAAACTGTTTTAATAAGTAGAGATCATCCTGTTGAACAACACGTGCATTTATCATAAAAGGCATACAAAAATACATTATCACCGCACCACTCTATAGCAGGTTAAAGAAGATTGTGTATGTTCACTTCACTCATCCAAAGTTAGTGTGATGAAGGGCTGACAGACAGTTCATATTTTTATATATTTTTATTTTTTATTATGTGTTTCCCTGCTACAAAAGGGGAATAAATAACCAGAAAAAATGATCAGAAAATAATCTGTGTTCACCATATTCCATGCATCCCTACTATACCCTTTGGATGTTTTATGGTGTCATGGGATTTTGTTAAATATCTACTGCAGGAAACGATTTAGTTAACCAAAAAAGACAAACGGTGTACCGTACACTCATTGATCAATCTGCCAGTTAAACAAACCATTCTTCCCCTTTCTCCTCCCTCCTCCCCTCCAGGTGGATCTGGGTCAGGACAAGATGGTGAGCGGCGTGGTGATCCAGGGAGGGAAGCACCGCGACAGGAACGTCTTCATGAAGAGGTTCAGGGTCGGACACAGCCTGGACGGAGAGGGGTGGACAATCGTCAAGGAGGACAACACCACCAAGCCCAAGGTACGATCACCTATTATGCAAAATCCACTTCTTCATGTCTCTTCTACATCAACATGTGTCCCCTCTTCTTCATGTCTCTTCTACATCAACATGTGTCCCCTCTTCTTCATGTCTCTTCTACATCAACATGTGTCCCCTCTGTGGAAAGAGACTCTGAAAGTTTCAGGAACAAAGATTGACTCTCTTTTTGTCCTGATCCATTTCTATAAAAACCTGTCTGGAAAATGAGCTGATCAGATTTTGGCCACTTTGTGATGTCATAACGATGTGTTGGCTTGTGTAACCATTAGCCAATCAGCAACCAATGTAACCCCCCCCCTTATCACCTGAATCTCCTCCTAGAGCACCATTGAGTTCTTTGTAACCAAATCTCTCTCAGAGGGGCGCTCCTTATTTTACGGACCACCAGTGGCCGCGGACCACACTTTGAGAAGCACTGATCTAAAGTAACAGACAGAGAATCAGCACTTTTGAAACAGGGCTGAAACAGAGGGGATTATGGGTAATGCTGCAATGATCTGTTTGGTGTCTGGAGCCAAACACTTCAGAGACTTGTTTTGTATATATCTGAGACCTGTAATATATTGATGACAAACAGTATAATAGGGGACCTTTAATGTGCACAGGTAGTTCCACTGCTACAATTACGCAGAAAGCATTTCAAAAAACGTTTAAATGTTCCTTTAATTACAATTTGTTGCAAAGTATGCGTGTATCTGTACGAGTGATCTCTTCTGTAAACTTGTCTTGTGGTTGTGCTGCAAACCAATTTCCCCACAGGGACCAATACAGTATATATACACATGTATTCTCCCAAGAGACAATCAGTCATGGGTATAAGATAAGATGAGGTAAGATAAGACTTTATCGATCCCTGGAGGGAAAATATGTTGGTGTTTCAGCAGCATAAGGGCAGAAATAAGTACGGATAAATAAGGATAATAATAAATAAAAATAAAAATAATATATATATAATGTTTTAGTTAATCGATAAGGAACTTAAGGTGCACTCAATAAATAGGTACAGATGAATAGGAATACTACGATCAATGTTAACTTGCTTATTTGTCACAACCACATCAACACAGCCACATTATCAATGAACTGAAATACAGAAAAATTGTGAGCCAATGTTTGCGTAAAAATACTAATTGTTCTCCCCATCAGATGTTCAAAAGGCTCAGATCTAAGAATAGAGTTAAGGAGTTTATAAAGTTTTCAAAGAAGCAAAATAAATAGTATAATAACAGTACAGTACACATGCAACAATTAAACCACTGTGTTAAGAGTTAGCGATTGTTCCCATAAGGACTGAAATCTGGGTGTTTTCTTTCAAATTCTGCCTTTTGGACACAAATTCACATCCGAGCTTCACCCATAATGCAACACTGCGCCTGCGATGCTTCAGGAAAAAGCAAAGCTCAGCACTTCAGACAGCGGGGGGGTTTTGGTGTTTGGTGTCTCACCACTCGACCATTTTCATTTGCGCCGCTTCCACATATGAAAGGATCCCACTCTGTCTCTGTTTCCCTACTTTTGTATTATGTTTTCAGACTTTTGACGTGGCGTGGGGAGGGGCTCCTTATTTTCATCTCAAGTAACAGACAGAGAATCAGCACTTTGGAAACAGGGCTGAAACAGAGGGGATTATGGGTAATGCTGCAGTATGATAGGAGACCTTTACGTTTTTCATTGCCATATCTACACTGTAATGTGCACATGACAATAAAGCCTTGAAACTTGAATCTTGAAAGTAAAGTACAATCAATCCCTGACATCTCTCTCTCTCTCTCTCTCTCTCTCTCTCTATCTCATTGCTCAGATTTTCCTGGGGAATCAGAACCAAGACACCCCCGAGCTGCGGTCCACAGGCTCCCTGCTGACCCGCTTCATCCGGATCTACCCGGAGAGAGCCACCTCCGAGGGGCTGGGCCTCCGTCTGGAGCTGCTGGGCTGCGAGCTGGACGGTGAGTCGCTGTCACCAAAAGAGACAGGATTTACTGTGGACAAAAAAAGACCCCAAAAAATGCTTGCAGCCAACACTTCTTCTGGTTAAAAATCAACGGATCGTTATGCTATTTAAAATACAGCATTGTAAGATTTATCTCCTGAAGAATATAAAGTTTGAGGACATTTAAGGAACTTGTTGCCCCCCAGGGCAACAAGGTGCAGTGATATTACAGGGAGGTTGATATTAAAGCAGAACTGTGGTTTCTAGCTTAGGAACAGTTCCTCTCAGCTTTACAAACGGAAACAAAAGACGTGCAGAAATTCAGCTGAAATACAGGAAGTAACAAAGTTAGTCCGGAAATCAATCCGTCTCCAGGTTGGACTGAGCATCCGTACTCTAATCTGGAGAAAAGCTTAGGCAAAATCTAATGTAAGATTAACAGTAGGGTGGATTTCCATGCACAGACTTTTGTGTGCTGCCCCTTGAAGGTATAGTTAGCAGATAATGGAGGTTTAAACATGACATTTTTTGTAGGAAAACATTAGAAGGAAATGTATTTGCATGAATGTGTTCTCCGTCATTAAATAGTCATTAAACTGTGAACTGCTTACACTACAGGCTGCTTATCTGCACTGTTTGCTGTAATGAGAGAGAAATGGCTGACGCACGCCGTGGCAGGCTGCTATCTGTCCTGCAGCAGTGGTCAGAGCTGTGTGTGTGTGTGTGTGTGTGTGTGTGTGTGTGTGTGTGTGTGTGTGTGTGTGTGTGTGTA
>NW_011338262.1:71520-77072 GCF_000735185.1 Notothenia coriiceps
GGGTGTGTGTGTGTGTGTGTGTGTGTGTGTGTGTGTGTGTGTGTGTGTGTGTGTGTGTGTGTGTGTGTGTGCGTGCGTGCGTGCGTGCGTGCGTGCGTGCGTGCGTGCGTGCGTGCGTGCGTGCGTGCGTGCGTGCGTGCGTGAGGAGGGCTCGACCTCCCACAGTAGGTGAGGGAGGAACAGATGAAGTCTCTCTGGTGGAGTTTGAGTTATCGGGTTGCCCTGCAGGGAGAGCGATAAGGATCAGCTAAAGCAAGGCCAGATTTGCTGAGTGCATGGAAGGGTGTGTGTGTGTGCGAGAGAGAGAGAGGATTGGAAAAGAGCAGGAGAAATGAAAAACAGGAGATCAACTTTTAGGAGATTTCAGGGAGTTTCAGAGCCCCTAAAACTGTAAAATTAAGCTTTTCTTGGGGTATGAAATACAAAAAGCTCTCAGCAGCTAATTGTTATTTCATATATGCCACGCCCACACACAGACACACACATTAGACAAATTAAATCATCAGAGTACTAGGGTTGATATTAGAAGCCTTTTTGATATAAGGGACTCAATGTATGATCACTTGAGCAGCATTTCATTTGGATTTATTAAACAACTACTCCTCGGAAAACGATTTCTGTTGATTCATCAGAGGGTCATGTTACGTAAAAAAAGTCCCTTCCTCTTTGTAGAAAAACCTCAAGATGCCGGGTTTAAGCTCCTGAGAGGAAACAAACTCACGAGACGCCTGCAGATCAGTTTCATCTGTCGTTGTTTAGTCCAAAGTTACAGATTCTGCTTCAAGCTTTGAGTTCATTCACAGACTTACATCCACGCTGAGAGCAAACCGTCGTCCCACTCAGAAACACGTTTTCCTACAAAGTTGAATTACATGCAGACCATCTGGGATTTTCACATAGCTTCCACTAATTCACCTTCAATTTGCCTCGTTTCCATTCAAAACACATCTCCAGACTGACTGTATGGTGGAGTTTAACAAGATACAAGAGCTCCTGTCATAATTACTTTAATCCTTGATGGGAAACTAGAGCGCTGCAAAATATTCAGTTGTCCAGGATTTCTATTCAAAGGATTAAAATCTAATATCTCTCTCTCCGAATTACTCACAATAATCTGGTGTAAAAAGCCTATGGCGTTATTCATCTGTACTCAAATTAAAAACATATAGTGAGGATAAAGACCAAGCAATAGCAGATCTTAATCAAAGTTTATATTTCTGTGTAGGCATACATCACCTATATTGATTATTGCCTTTAGAGATATTGTGAATATATTACTTTTGCTTTTAATTTGGCTAAATGTATTTATTTATTTCTTACTTTTTACTGAAGTCATGCTGTTGGGATAAAACCTCCAGAGTAGCAATGCTCTGCTCAACTATTATTTTATGTTTTAGTGATTTATAAGATGTCCCATCAATTACATATTGGAATTATTATTATTATATACATTTGTTTTGCTTATTCCAGTTTGCATGTCCAACGAGACTTAGTAACAGTGAAGATCAGGTTAATTTGATGAAAGATTAAAAAAGCAACAAGTTTGAACAGTATTTCTTTGATAAGATAAGAAATATCAGCTCAGTTCCCTTTTCTTGTTATTTTCTTGCTGGGGTATTTAATAGCATTTTTATATTTTAACGAAATAACCGTTGGAAAAATGCAGTCATTTTTCTTTTTGTCTTTGCTCAGTCAGCAACTTAATATGCCTCTTAGGTCATCAGAAAATGATAACCCCTCAGTAAGGACTTTTTTGTGGGGCCCAACTTATTTTAGACCCCGGTTCTTCCTGTGGAAAAAGGAAGTGAAGTTTCTGAGTTTCTGTCAAGGTTCTAAGTTCCTGAAAACTTTTTTGTGAAATTGTTATATTCTTATACTTCGAAATGTGATAGGGACCAGCCTGTAGGACGGATACACTCAAACATTAAAAGCCACACTTTGAATTGACGTTTTGTTTATTGGTGTTTAGTTTCTCCCGCTGAAGACATATACAAATGTTTTGCCCCCTAACAAAAAACGAAATCAATCAATTATAAAGCAAGCAAAATACCAGGTAAAAACATACACATAATATACAGAGATATACAAATACAAGTAATTAATAATATATATACAGGGTGTCCGCGGGGTCTTAAAAAGTATTAAAAGTTGATAAATCAATTTAGCGAAAATGAAGGCTATTAAAAAGTATTAAACAGCATTTTCCAAGGTGTTACGTTTTGTAGCTTGTTTTCAATAAGTATATAAATGGTCCAAAGAGGTTGTATTCTACAGTCTGCCTGAATGTAATCATTGCGTAGGTGTGTAGTGTGATTCTGTGTACTTTATTTATGGCATCCCGTTGGGTTTGACGTCATCTGAACAGGACATCGCACGCTCACTGCTTGATAGCGCGCGAANNNNCGTTTACGCCGGTTGCTAAGCAACATCGTTATGGGGAAATGCAAGTTTGCGTCCAAATGGTTGGAAGATAAGGAGGAAGGACAATCAATACTGTATATAGTCAATGTGAGGTAAAGTGTGTCGCCAAGGTAACCGGTTAGAACTCAAAGTGGCGATGAGGTCTTCAAATGTATGGAAAGGGTCCAAAGATCCAAAAATACTTAAAGTTCCAAAAATACTTAAAGTTCCAAAAATACTGTAAATTCCAAAAATACTTAAAGTTCCAAAAATACTTAAAGATCCCAAAATACTTAAAGTTCCAAAAATACTGTAAATTCCAAAAATACATAAAGATCCAAAAATACTTAAAGTTCCAAAAATACCGCAAATGGTTGGAAGATAAGGAGGAAGGAAAATCAATACTGTGTATAGTCAATGTGAGGTAAAGTGTGTCGCCAAGGTAACCGGTTAGAACTCAAAGTGGCGATGAGGTCTTNATGTATGGAAAGGGTCATAAAAGGGTCTTTAAAGGTATTTGACTTCAGGATTCCTGCATATAGCCTGATATAGATAGATATAAAGAGAGCTAAAAACAACATAGAGCACAGAGTTTTGGAAACATCACATTTATTTATTAATTTATAGATTAATGTGTCAATTGTGTTTGACTGAAGAGATGCACGATCAATGTAACAGACATTCCTGTTTGGGTAACTTGTGTGCTTTTATTCTATGTTTTTATTGTGTATTGTGTTTTTAGCACTTCTTAACACGTGGCTTGCGTGGTGGTCATTTATTCTTTTATGATTCATATGATGTTTTAATGTTTTGTCAAGCCCTTTGTGACTGTCTATGAAAAGCTTTATAAATACATTTTACTTACTTACATTGCATTGTGTTTCAGTGCAAAAAAAGCTAAATTTAACAAAATGTCCTCCATCTTATCCAAATATTCCTACAAACATAATAAATAGTCACAAAGATGCAGCCGTTAGACTTTATTACAGTAAACCAGGTAAAAACATACACATGATATACAGGGATATACAAATATAAGTAATTAATAGATAAATGTGTCCATTTTGTTTGACTGAAGAGTTGCACAGGGAATAAAATGAATTTTGTTTCTGTGCAAAAAAAGCAAAATGTCCTCCATCTTATTCTTATTCTTCATTCGGATCCCCATTAGCATGAGCATTGGCTATTCTTTTTGGGGTCCTCACACACACAAAACATACATAAAACAAAGCAATACAGCTCATAATGTTATGCAACTTACAGTGCTATTGTGAAATGAAAACTAAAATGGTCATCCGATTTTCATCTTATCCAGATATTACCACCACAGCGCCCCCCACCACTCCCGGCGCCTCCACCCTCCCCATGACCACGTTTGGAGCGACCACCACCGCCCCCCCCACAGCCCCCGGCACCACCGCGGGGTCCGACTGTGAGGACGGACACGACTGTGGCGCAGAGACCGAGGATCCAGAAGACTACGACGCCATGACGGGTAAAAAACTAAGCTATGTTCCTAACTCTGAGTCTCAACCAAACCTAACCCAAGGTCAAAGATATCAAGTGTTCTGTTTAAACTACATCAAAATTCAAATTAAAAAAATATAATGTTTCTATAGGTATTGCAAAAATATCATAATTATAAGATGTAGTCGTCAACTTCAATAAAAATAAAATTAAAATTGCAATTTACTATAAATATTGTGAGAATATCTTAGTTGTGAATACGTTAGGCGAGGATAAAGGAATAGTGAAAATGTAATATTGTGACAGATTGCAGCGCAACCCGATATGAACGCCTGCTAACCTGAGTGTGTGTGTCGAGTGTGTGTTGGCATCTGTGAGGGCGGGACGAACCTCGTGACCTTTGACCCCTCTCTGACTGTTCCATCTGTTTGTAGCAGGAGGAGCCACGGCGGTCGAACCCATCCTCGACTTCATACCAGGTGAGCCACAATCTGCCGCCATGTTTACCTTCCTCCTCTCATCTTTCATCATCATCGTTACATCAGATTTACTTCACTGATCACAATTTGGGAAACAGTTCTAGCACAGCAGCAAGTAAACAAGGCGTGGCACGTTATATTAAAGAGGAAATACTATTCTAATGTTCAGGTGTATATCAGTATGTAGTGTCTCTACTTTAAAGAGTCCTCTCCTGCTGATGTTCAGGTGTATATCAGTATGTAGTGTCTCTACTTTAAAGAGTCCTCTCCTGCTGATGTTCAGGTGTATATCAGTATGTAGTGTCTCTACTTTAAAGAGTCCTCTCCTGCTGATGTTCAGGTGTATATCAGTATGTAGTGTCTCTACTTTAAAGAGTCCTCTCCTGCTGATGTTCAGGTGTATATCAGTATGTAGTGTCTCTACTAATTACACATTTTTTAATCATATTTTATTATATTTCTTCTTAATATTTAGGTTTCTTGCTTTTTAAAGTATTATTTTACTGAATTTTGTTTGCCAGGTTTTTGTTTCCTGTAAATGTATTTTTCTTGAATTGTTTTTTATTACATTATTACATTTAGGTTAGTGAATATTTCTCAGTCTAGTATTCTTTTTATATTTGACTGATATTCTTTTATCCTATATAACATGTATACTCTATTTTAATGAGTGAGGCACAATCTCTGTTATTCTCTTACAGATTTTTAATAATAATACAAATCTTTATTTTGTCACAGCAAGCACAACGACATTTGACATCTGCATTTAACCCACCCTAGAACTAACAGCAGTGGGCATGTATCGTACAGTTAGCAGGGAGCGCTGGTGGCTTTGGTTTCTTGCTCAAGGGCACCTCGGCAGTGACCAGGAGGTGAGCTGGTCGGGACGTGAACCAGCGACCCTTCGGTTCACAGACGCAGTTCCTTCAGACTGAGCCACTGCCTGCCTTTACAATGTCTTCTTCCATCCTGTATGAGTGTACAGGATTTATATACAGATCTTTACTGTGAACATGGCGTCCTCCTAAAGAGAGAGCACCTGCAGGGAGTTGCCTTATGAAGGAGAACAGAGAAACCATGAAACTCTTTCCTGTACGAGGCGTCTCCACATCAGCAGGACTTCTGAAGCATGTCCACTGCAGAGCCTCTGCTGACCCAGGGTCAGTTCTTCCTCTGAGTCCACCCTCTGCAGCTACACATGCATTT
>NW_011338262.1:77217-81974 GCF_000735185.1 Notothenia coriiceps
CCTGCTGATGTTCAGGTGTATATCAGTATGTAGTGTCTCTACTTTAAAGAGTCCTCTCCTGCTGATGTTCAGGTGTATATCAGTATGTAGTGTCTCTACTTTAAAGAGTCCTCTCCTGCTGATGTTCAGGTGTATATCAGTATGTAGTGTCTCTACTTTAAAGAGTCCTCTCCTGCTGATGTTCAGGTGTATATCAGTATGTAGTGTCTCTACTGGGACATGTCTCCATGTTTAATGTTCCAAAAGCTCTTTATTTTTCTCATACTGCCTTTGCTTCAGCACCTCTTTTCACTCTCTGTCTGAAACCAGAGCCCGGGCTGCTCTGATTGGTCAGCTGGTTGTGATTGGTCAACCTCTTACAGATGTCCCGCCCCTTAGCCTATCACGTACAATTTGATAGCCAATCAAAGCACGAGTGTTACATAGTGTTCCGCAAGTAAACAAAGGAGTTCAATGGAGGTGTTTGAGACAGTGGGGAGCATATTGTGACAACGATATATACAAATGACTGAATTTGGAAGAAAAAAAAGTTAAACCGTACTTAACTTATTCCTCTTCATCCAATTAGTCTCCATTTTGTTTTTCATCTTCTCCTTTTCTCTACTTTTCCTCCTCTCTTCTCTAAACTGTACAGTAACTTTACAGTGTCCACTTTACAGGCGCATGTACAAACAAATGTGCCCGTTCAGTGTTCCCACATCAGTGCATTAATTCAGCCGATAGTCCCATCATTCAGTGTCGACAAGAGTACTGGCCGCAGTCACCGAGAACAATGAAACGGGCTTTCATGGGAGTAAATGGGTTTTTCATCGGCCCACTTCACAAACGAGGCTTTAGCTCAGAACATACACACAGCCGGGCTGCAGGAGGAAGTGATAGATCTGCTCTGAAATGTTGTGTTTTTTGGAAAAGAGGGAAATCAGACAAGAAAAACAAACACATACAAACACTTTTACTAACATTCAAAGAGGCAAGAAAAGGACAAATGTGAAGAGAAAGATGCAAAAATCAATGAAACACAAATATCTTGTTCCTGCAGTTAAAGCTATAAAATATAGCTGCTTTGTCAATAGTCAATGTTTTTGTATTTAGTCCATCCATCCATCTTCTCCCGCTTATCCGTGGTCGGGTCGCGGAGGTAGCAGTTCCAGCAGAGAGCCCCAAACTTTCTTTTCCCTGGCCACATCAACCAGCTCTGACTGGGGGATCCCAAGGCGCTCCCAGGCCAGCGAAGAGATATAATCCCTCCACCTGTTTTTGTATTTAGTCTAAATAATATATTGCTTTGGTTTAATATGTTGCAGCAGAATTGATTTACTCTGACTGAACGATAGCAGTGGTTTCCTAGCTGTAACTGTTAACACCTTAAATCCTCTACAAAGCCAGGTCTTCCTGCAACTCCTTTTCATAGATTGCTTCATTTTCATTTTTTCTTAAGGTCTAACGATGTTAAGGTATCCAAAATCTCACAAGATAAGATAAGATGAGCCTTTATTGATTCCCAGAGAGGAGATGCAGGTGTTGCAGCAGCACATGGACAGACACAAATAAGTATTGTTACGTAGAGACAGGTCCAATTAAATCAGTATATGAAATGAGAATATGATGACAAGACGAAAGCCAGAACATGACATGGTTTGTGTAGCAGAAAATTAAGCATGTAACCCCTTCAGATTTGATCTTAATCCCGTATTATCGTGATCAGGTTGAAACTGGCTATGAGAAATGGTGGGAAGAAATGTGATGTTTCCTAAAAGCCACACACGTAAAAAAAAAATCATTGCATGACATTTTTGAATAATTTATTGAGCCTCCATGCACTTTGTTTTTGTCAACTTTCTGAACATCTTAGCACCGTTTCACAGCGCTTCGAATTGTGAATGCACTGTTCATTTAAAAGGAGGTAGAGTTATGAATAGAGAGAAAGGTGGAAAAGATAGCAGTGGCAGTGGCAAGAAGACAAGGACAGGAAGGAGAATAAATAGGGATGAGACAGAAAGGCAAAAAGAGAGACAGAGAGTGAAGGTGGAGCGAGAGAATAAAGGCCTCCTGGGTCTCAATTATCCGAGTCCAAGCATCGGGTGAAGACAGCTCGGGGTGAAGGGGAGGGTACCATCTCCTCGGTCATCTCTGCATCCTATTAGCCTCTCAGGAACAACATGTCCGGCTTTTAGAGATATGCATTCATTTAGAAGCTGTGGTGAACTGCTGCAGAAAAGAAAGGAGGGACATTTTATCTTGTTTGGGGTTTTTCGAGGGGCCACATCCGCGTTTGGTGGCACCACGCCTTCCCCGACAGAAGAACAAATGAATGGGGACAAATCGTTGTCGGTTCAAGCTTCTTCATTGTGAGGAATTGCCGCTTTTCTTATAGCATATCATTTTAAAATGTATCGCTCTGGGTTTTTAAATGTTGTTCAGACCATATACCCTGGTGAAAACTAGTCACACAGCAGCTTCTCACTGGATACATATACTGCCATACATAAGTTGTAATAGGTTATCCTAGGAAATCTGACAAGAAGTCAAAGTTTGTTGCTATTTAACAATAGCAATGTTATCTTTGGACACCCGGGTGCAAATAGCATTGTTAGCTATGCATCCTATTAGCCTCCCAGAAACAACATGTCCGGCTTTTAGAGCATTCATTTAGAAGCTGTGGAGAACTGCTGAAAGAAAAGAAAGGAGGGACATTTCATTTGTTTGGGGTTTTTCGAGGGGCCACATCCGCGTTTGGTGGCACCACGCCTTCCTCCATTCCTGTCCTGATCCCAAACATCTGTAGGCGCTTTCTTTTTGTTTTCAACACGGATGTGGAGCGCTGTCTCTCTCCGTCTTTCTCACCCCGCTCCATCTGCACGAGCCTTTTTTCTGTCTGCCGCGATCGGTTTCCCACAAGCTATACAATTTATACTGCGTGTGCAATCCAGCAGGAACAGCTTTCTGATATTGACGTTACAAGACTTTCTTCCTCAGGCCGTCTCCTTTCTTTCCACTTCAAAACTGGACACAGTTTACTGGGCGAACACCGCACATGATGATGGTTTTTAGCATGGATTTACCATGTCAAAGAGCATGTCTGAGTGTTTTGTAAAGTCCTTAGAAAACAGGTTGCCACACATAACACTGTCTCCTACAAAACCACTTTTAGGAAACCTGGTAAATGCCACGGCCTCAAATATATATTTATATAAAAGACAGAGAAGCCAGTGAGGGATTGTGTTGTTGTGGCTGCACTTGGATAAGATTGTAAATGGCATAAACATCCACTTGTTTGTGTTTTTTTTTTTGCCAGCTGAAAGAAGCAGCTGATTAAAAAAGTAAAACGATTAGTCAGTGAATCGACAGAAGAACAAATGAATAGGGACACAGTCTTTGTCGGTTCAAGCTTCTTCATTGTGTGGAATTGCCGCTTTTCTTATAGCATATCATTTTAAAATGAATCGCTCTGGGTTTTTAAATGTTGTTCAGACTATATACCCTGGTGAAAACACTCACACAGCAGCTTTGGACTATATATATATACTGCAATAAATGAGTCGTAATAGGTTATCCTAGGAAATCTGACGAGAAGTCTAAGTTTGTTGCTAAGTTTGTTGCTATTTAACAATAGCATTGTTATCTATGGAAAACCCGGGTGCAAATAGCATGTGACAATAATTAAATGCAAGACAAAATTCTGCGTTCGGGCTTATGAAGAGCAGAGTTCTGTCAACGGGTGAACACTGAGGCATGAACTCAATTGCACGACTCAAAACTCAGACTCAGATAGCGTTTCAAAATAAAGACTTTCCTGGAATTTTGCACAGTAATAAAAATAAGGAAAACAAAACACTCTTTCGAGGAAAACTAGAATCGTGATCTATATCATAGATCCGTGAAAGGTCCGTGAGGTAAGCCGATACGTAGGTCAACGAGAGACAACGAACTGACAATGAACAGGAGGGAGCTAACACAATATATACACAGGTAAAGGGGACACAGGTGGAAACAATCAGGGCGGGGAAAATAATCAAGGACGTAGGAGACAGAAGGGGGCGGGGAGCGTGGAGGCCTGAAATGAGAGGAAGAAATAATTAAGGGCATAGACAGAAAGCACAGGACAAAGGGACATGACAACTCTAACATAAAGAATAAACTTTCACTATAAGTTTCTTGGACATGACATTATGTTGCTTTAATTGTGCCACAAAGATGTTTCTGTCACTCAGGCTTTGGTCGAATTGCCCCCAAAAATCAGGTATTGTCTTTTCCTTACAACTTTTTCTCAACCTCAGTGAGAAACGTCATGAGTTTAAGTAAAGATGTGAAGGAGAATTCATCAGGACTTAGGAAATACAGTATGTATTCAATTCAAAAATGACAACAGTGAAAGCTATATTCCTCAATACCAAGGTTGAACTTGAAATGAAATGGTTGCTCGCCCTCCTGTCCCCTCCTAATTACCCACAATTAGTTTGATTGCTTGGAAATATTTGAATAAGTTTTACTTTTTGCAACTTGTTAGCCCTCCACATCTAATACAGTGCATAACACCATTCAAACATGTTGATAAATAGTTTGAGACACCCATCACAACTCAGTAAGAACTATGAAACTTGACTTGAGGATTTTACAGTAATAATCGTTCATAGTTGTCCTTTTGGTTTAACATATTTTAGAAAATTCAAAGCTCTGCACAAGATGGTTCAATAAGCACTGTAACTTTCATGATCTGCATTTGTCGGTCACGATCGGTTGTTCCCTTGAACGTCCGA
>NW_011338263.1:0-5074 GCF_000735185.1 Notothenia coriiceps
TGTGTGTGTGTGTGTGTGTGTGTGTGTGTGTGTGTGTGTGTGTGTGTGTGTGTGTGTGTGTGTGTGTGTGTGTGTGTGTGTGTCAACATGGACGATAGGATGGATGTTCCATGTTAGTGCTTCTGACCATACGCTGCTTTTTAAATATATAGGTGCTGCTCAAATGCAACATTAGGATGCACGAGTATACACTGAAGACATGAGCATACACATCACCATGCAATAACCTCGTAGCACAGTAATTATGACGAATTCCTTGCATTAATCAAATATGCAACCTTTTGCACAGCTTGTTTCTTTTTTTAGACTATAAGTGTCAGGCCTGCCACTTATAATTATCATTATAGTCATGTAGTTATTACAGTCTCCCAGAGCCAAAGGTGATACATTTTTTTCCAAGATGCACTTAAAGTCCAAGTCTACTCAGTTTTCAGTTATAAAAGAGTGTGAAAACAAGCAAATGGTCAGGTTTAAGTAGATAGTTTAATAATAATCTAAATTCTTGCCGGTTAATTATATGCCAGTTGACCTTTTCATTAATTGTTAATTCAGCAGCTCGTGTTGCCATTTTTAGAGAATTTGAAAACTTGACAGACATTAAAACCTTAAATAAATATCTGTTGATCATTGATGGAATTCTATCATAGCAAAATCTGACCATGGCGATGTCTATAATCACTCATTTCTACCTTGCGTTATATTTACATCCACAAACTGTTATCTATGATATCAACATTTCCTACAAAGGACCAAAACAAGTTAGTGATGTTGAGCAAAGCATATGACTTTTCAAAACTTTGAGCTGCCTTTAAGACCTGAAGAGTTCAAGTCAAAGTCAAAGTCAACTTTATTGTCAATCTTCTAGTTTGTGTGTACAGACAGAGGGATCAAATATAAAAACAAATGTATATAAAAATATGTGTGTCAAAGACACATTAAAATAAAATACAAACACAACAATCAATACAAAATAACATAACAGTCACTTCAATATTTTGAGAATGTAGAATTAGTTTGTACTGAAAACAAGGTTTGGATATAAGAGACCTGGATTTAACGGACCCTAATTGGAGACGATGCTTCCAAAATGAAGCCATAGAAAATATGGGTGTTTTATTCCACAATATATTAATATTCATTGTGTGTATGAAGATGTAAATGCAACATGTTATCAAGTTTTGAGGACCTCACACTGTGACAGATTTCTCGCAGCATGTGTTATCATTTATTTACACGGTGAGCCACAGTATCTCCATATGAGCATTTCTTCATACAGTGAGACGATTAAGAGTAATATTGAAATATTGCCTATTTTTATCTTAACGCTTTCATTTCATCTTAGAACACCGTTTTTTTTGTATCTGGCGGTACAGGTGATGTTGACGAGAACAGACGCTCTTTGCCTTTTAAAAACGCTCTCTTTCTGAATCCTCTCATCTGATATTCTCCCTATTCCCTCCCTCCTGGATTATGAAAAACATAATCATTGTTTGCTCTATGACATTTCTACCCCATTTCCCTCTGCTGATGATTATCTTGTTTAAAGTATATCAGCTGGAAAATATACTGTAATTTGAATGCCAATGATTCCAGCAAATATGTTTTGGGCAGAAACATAACATTGTGAGCTCTTATTGCTTTTTTATCTTTAGAAAAGCCTTTGCAGTTTGCATTCAGAGGCTCAAGATTGTATAAATGTGCAATTAGACAATCCTTGCACCAGTGAACATGACCTTTGTAGTGTGAGAATGGAATCTGACACTGTGCATATCCTATCATTGTTTCCTGTTAAAAAGAAAGAAAGGTGTGAGTTTGTGAATAAGTGTTTGTATGTGCGCCTCACATGCGTGGTTAGCCTTGCTCTACTTGAGCACTGGCCTATAGCTCTCTTTGCTCTCCCAGAGGCTTTAAAGAAGATGGCGAGGAGTGAGGGTCAGCCACCCCCTCTCCCCAGAGCTCTCAAAAGCTTTTGCCAACCATTATGTTCCTCAAGGGCTCTATTTTGTAAACACGTATTACTGTGCGTGTGTGTGTGTATGTGTGTGTGTGTGTGTGTGTGTCGCTGGTAACATGTGTGTGTGAGGAGGGCTTCGGTTTAGGTGCAGCCGGGTCAATGGATGTGTGAATTGAATGACTGTCAGGTTTCAAACTCCAGCCTCTCTTGCTAATGCTCTGCCATCTGGCCGTTAAGCAGGAGCGTGGTATTGAATTATTTTGAAATGTTTTTCTAGAGTTTTGCAGACATTGTAAGAGAGAGAAAGAGAGATACTAACTGTAAACGCTCCCTCTTTTCTTCCTCTTTTTCCTCGCCCAAACAATGAGCTCTGCAAAATGCTCCGGCAAGCATTTCCATCAGTACAGTTTGGGCTGATATTCCCCCCTAAAGTATAATTAAGTAATATTAATATTCAATTGTGATAACGTTATGTCTATCTAGTTTCTGCTGCAAAGATATGCCTCATAACTACAGTGGCATAGGAGTGCAAATTAATAATCTATCCCTTCTCCTGCTGGCTTGAATTTCTGGAGTGAGTTAGACAGATGGTTATAGCTGGGATTTCAAAGTGATGGAGTAAAACTAACGTTGCCTGCCTTCGCCAACTCTAATTCTTTCATCCCAGTGAGTTGCACTTAACGAAAGCAGTCCCTTGTTGCCTAAATGAAAGTGCACAACAAAGCAGATCTGCTGACTGTCACTACTCAGCACATCAGCCTGCTTGGGTGCCATACTGAGCGAAGCATAGCGAAGCAGCTTTCTGCACTCGACTGCTTCTTCCTTCAGGCTGGTGGAGCCCAGAGTCCTGAGAGGTAAATGGATGAATGGAGGCTTTATGGAGATGAAGAAGTGTAATGGTACTCTCTTCTCAATCCCGGCGGCTGGAACAGTAGCTCTCTGTGTCTTTTATCATAGACATGAAAGGAGGACAATAAGCCTCTCTGCTATCAACAATATAGTGTCATTTGAAGCAGATTATCCCTCTGTTGAAGTAGAGGGAAATAAAAGACTAGGGGACAATGGACAGAGTTAGGAGCCAACGCTTCTCCTCCCATGAGGAAATCCTCCATGGTGCTGTGTCTTATTTCAAAAATCTAATCTCTCAAAGTGCCCACTCATTGTCATGTGTGAAAACATTTCACACTTATTCTCCTTGCATAAATGCCACATTTAAAGTTTTTTTAGGCGCACAGGAGGATTTAAGGCACTCTCATTTGTCTTCAATCTGAATGAGTGTTAAATGGCTTTCTAATATCCAATTAATGTTATCCCTGTGCCTGCTGATGCTACTGTCCTACATCATTGTGTTGCTTAGCTGTTGACAGAGGGAATGCAGTAATGCAGGGAAGATAATGACTTGACTGGAGACTAAACAAAAAATCACACTCAACAAAATTCAAATTAGAGCAGCAGCTGTCTACAGAGATAACTCAGCAACATGACTCGACTTACAGTGTGTGTTAGATTTGACCTAATTTGGCATCAAACAATATACACAACTAAAGTGGTATTACCAAGTTAAATAAGTCAATATTAAATATGTGTATAGAATGTCCTCACAGATTTAGCCGGGAATGCCTTTTTTTAGGCTCTCTGTATCACTGCTTTACTAAAGTGTGTTATAAGAAAGCTCTAAAAACTTAAATTACCTTCTCATGTATGAACAACATTGAAACATGCAGACAATTTTGAATTAGGCACCATTCACATAATGAAACTCTTTTCTGTTATTGATGTGTTGTGATGAACTGCCAATGACTAATGAAAAAAGTGCTGCCTACTCTCTGTGACCGTGTGCCAAGAGTGCACTTTTTTGAGGGGGAGATTTTCTTCCATAATACAGGGTTTAAGGACGGTGGGTGTACGGATTATAAAGCCCCAAATTTGTGATTTGTGATATTGGGCCTTATAAATAGAATTGAGTTGACTTGTCTAATGCTGTATAAGCATGTCACCACAGGAAGGATATTCCCTTATCAATCAGAAATTAAAAAGGAGTTTAAAATTGTGTGTTTGACCCAAGTGTTTGTGTAAAGGGACTACAGATGAAAAATAGCCTTTTGGCTAACTCTGGCACATTTACAGAAATGTTCATTAATGTGCACTGTCCCTGTTAAATAAATGAATAAATAATGCTTATTTTCAGTATAACAGAAGTTCCTATTTAAAAAGTGAATGAAACACCAACACAGTATACCCTGCTGTGATATTATTTTACTAAATGCTTGTTTTTATGTCCTTTTTCTACTTGTTTGTCTATTAAAACCTCTTATTATCTTTACTAATAGTAATAATAATTAGTTATTTCTTGGTGAGCTCTTTGTGCAACCCAGTCTCACGGCATTTCGTGTTATAGTCACGACATTTCATCTATTGATTCGTGTTCACCAACACGATTTCCTCCTTTTTTTTTTTCGTGTTACACAGAACAAATTTAAAAGCAATGTATTCCTATTGGTAGTGTGTTTCGTGCATGCAGCACGTATTTTTTTCCAGTTGGGTCTTGGAAAACCGAAAGTTGTGTGGTTCATAAAAACATGTTCTTACTCAATATCAAGCCACAATTATTGTTTTTATTTTAAATCGTATAATGTCTGACATTTTTTTGCCATCCGCGAGGAAAATAAATGGGTCTCAGAGCCTCAGAATACTGAAATCTGTATTTTTTAATCTTTTTTTCCTTCTAATTTGTTATTCTTTTCTAAATAACACGCTGTTATTTACTCAACAATAACACACAATTATCCTTGTTTTTATTTATTTGTTTAATTCTATAATCTCTGGCTTTTTTGGCGTCAGTCAGGAACTGAATTTCAAAATAATTCAAGCGGAAACAGATACACACCCACTGAACTGATTACCCATAATTAGGGTTGCAAAATTCCAGGAATTTTCAAAGATGGAAACTTTCCATGGGAGTTAACGGGAATAAACGGGAATTTATGGGAATAAACTGGACATTTTCTAAATTGAAGGTTGGCTCTTCATAGGGAACTTAAATATAGTTGGGGAAAGTATATTTTAGCATAATCTTGACTAAAACAAACAGATGCCATTCCAAGTACACTTGAATATCCC
>NW_011338263.1:5119-24462 GCF_000735185.1 Notothenia coriiceps
TGCGTCACACCTTCCTTGTAATAGTCGGTTTGATCACCGAACCCTGGTGCGTTTAGCCTGGTGCGTCATTTGGTCAGGGTGAACAATCAGTCGAGAACCTCATTGATGAACCAAACAACCCGGACTTCCTGGTCCGCTAAATAGGTGGTCTCGGAGCACTTGCTTGCGAACCTGGAGTGTTCATTGCAGGTGTGAGCGCGCTCCGCACCAAAACATGAGGAACGTAGTTAATTACGATATCACAAGTATATCTAAAAAATATTTAGCGAAAGACAGTCTTCTCATCAAACGACATCCGCGTTGTTTAGTTAAAGAGTGCAAGGAGAATGAAACGGTGTTGAACAGTGTCGTGTAAAGTAAAAATTCTCGTCAGCTACTATAAAAGTAAGAATCACACTGTCGTCGGTGAAACCCCCTCCTTACTGCAGAACGTCTCATTAAAGTGTTATAATGTTTTTTTTAAAAAAACAAAAACGTTGTCTGATTATATAATCATATCTGCGGGCCGCTAGTGGTCGTTGAATCTCCAGATTAAAGCAGCATAGAATAACCTGCCGAAAGTGCCCATGCTCCATGGGCCGAGCTTCGGGTAGAATGCCGGGATTCGCGTTTTTACCCCCTTAAATGTCTGACCCATGGTTGACAGCATTTCCGTGCACATGACTTGGTGTTTTAAAGTTTATAGTCCGTTTGCGTTTTGGCCCGTTTGAACGCAAACCGAACCTTCCTGAAAAAATGAAACAATGTAACAAACTGTCGTCTGGTGCGCACCAGAAAACGGAGGTATTAGGTGTGAATGCACGTATGTTGTTTCTTAACACGACCACCTAGAGTGCTCTAGTGGTCGTGTAAAAACAACATGCTCTTCCGGCCCGTTCATTGCAAACGCTCCGGAGGGACATTTATTCACAAATAACCCTCTCTGGAAAATCCTAAATTGTGAATAGTTTGGACCCTATCCCCCTGTGTGCCTTGGCAGTTTTTTCTGGCGAGAAGTTTATATTGTACTCTTAGAATCCACGTCCAGTCGATGTGTATGATCTACAGTTTGATAGATATTACGAAGATGATTTGAGTTCTCGCCAGGATAACGTGTATGCAGCTTCCATGTAAGGTTAGCGTGGGTGAAAACAGTTATTCCGGTCTCGAAGTTTTCATAATAAAACCGGATATATTCCCCTCACTGTCAAATGATTACACAGTGATATCTGCATTACTCATCCACTAAAAATCATCAGTTTATCCTTGATTACACAATATTGATTGGTTTAAATTGTGTACAATGCTTTTGTGTTTTTAACCTTCGATTCAGAGAAACAAATAGTTTTTTCGGAGTTTAAACACTACAGTTTCCGAAGACTATACACTACCCAGCATCCCCAGCTATCGTTTGGGACTACAACATCCGCCTTGCTTTACAAACCCCGTGATTAGTCATCAAGCCCTGTGATTGGATGTTGGAGTGGCACTGCGACAAGGTTACGCTGAGCGTCAAACAGCTCTATGAAATGGAATGGAACCACGGCAGACTTTCCAAAACTGGAATTGGACGGCTCCAGCCCCCGGGTCCAGCCTCCCCCCCTAGAACTACACATGCTGGCTATTGTGTGTTTCGCAACTGGTTCTATGGCACGTCTCTTTATAAGACGTTTTCGTATTTCCCACAATTAGAAGTTGCCAGTATTAAACTGTGTACACCCTGGAGGTTTAGGGGATACGAAACACAGCGGTGTTATCAAATTTAAAACATATAATTAATAAATGGGTGAATTAATATACCCACATGACACCTAAGGTCAGAATAGCTTTATTTAACAGCTGGTCTTACTCAAGACATTGACCCCTCCTGTTGTTCATTGATAAGCCTGAAACATGCACTTGTCAAGGGCACCAGGTGCACACAATCAGCAACAGACATGGGGAAAGGGGAAGTTGTCGTCAATATACCTATTAAAACAATGATTAGCCTATATAAACATCTCGATGTGAGCTCTAGTAACGGCGTCTCGTCGTTACATTCCCCCCCTCTTCTCCTAAAGCGCACAGTACCTCAATTCTCATGTACCCGGGATAGACAGTCTGCCACCAAGTTGGCTTTCTTCAAGTCCTTGAGTGTCTAGAACGGACATACTGTAATAGATACCTCCCCTGAGGCTATGGACAGAATAGATCCCTCCCCGGGGCTATGGACCTAATATATCCTTCCCCTGAGGCTATAGACACACTAGATCCCTCCCTTGAGGCTATGGACCTAATATATCCCTCCCAGAGGCCATGGACCCAATATATCCCTCCCCATCGCGGCGACGGCACCCAGCTCTGTCCTCCGACTCCTCTTTCAATTCTGTCACCCGGGCCTGCACTCCCTCCAAACTCGAGGTGCACGTTCCTCCTGCTTGTTTCCCCGTCTCCTCCTGCTTGTCTCACGTCTCCTGCTGCTTGTCTCGCGTCTCAGCAGCCGTGGCCCCCTGGTCAGTTCCAGGCATAGCCACCGTCACCGTAGTAGATACTTTGAAATGGATTCACGATTTGCCCACCTGCGCCAGCCGGACACCAGTGTGTCGATGCTGAGGGTGAAGATGTCCCGCAGGAGGTCTCAGTCTCAAAAGGAGAACAGACAGCGGGCAGCTGGACCAACTCCCAGAGACGGAGATGTCTTCCCTGGATGCCTCCACCAGCCGCGGTTCCTCTCTTTGGTCCCTCTTCTTTCCTCTCGTCAATTTTACCTCCTCACTTGGTCGTATCCCACTTCTGACACCAATTGTGAGACTGACCGTTGAGCGGCCCGACCAAGCAAGGAGGCAGAGGCAGAACGTCCAAAGATATAACCCGATGTGGGCATTTATTAAAATAATGTTCACAAAGTTTACAGCCTCAATCCTGCTGTTCTCCGTGAACACATCCTGCAGCCACAAAGATCTCACACCCACTCCCAGCCTAACAAGACACAGCACCTAAATACACACACAGACTAACAAGACACAGGTGAGGGGGGAGCAATTAGACACAGGTGAAGGGGGAGGAGACAACACAGGGCACCAGGTGCACACAATCAGCAACAGACATGGGGAAAGGGGAAGTTGTCGTCAATATACCTATTAAAACAATGATTAGCCTATATAAACATGTCCACGTGAACTCTAGTAACGGCGTCTCGTTTGTTCTACTCCACTACAATTCAGAGGTTAACCATGGTATTTTTACTCCACTACATTTATTTTAGTTACTTTGCAGATTCTGATTAATGATGTGAAATATAAAAAACCCTTAAATCAGACTTTAGTTACACCTGAGTCAAATTCAGGGAAGGTGATTGTCAAGTGCCAAAATAAACTATGCAATATATTGGACGTTAAGTACTTTGTCAGACTTCATATTCGTTGCTTTTAAAATCGTTCTGTGTGACACGAAAAAAAGGGGAAAATCGTGTTGGTGAACACAAATCAATAGATTAAATGTTGTGGCTATAAAACGAAATGCCGTGAGACTGGGTTGCTTTGTGACACCAAAAAATATGAATTAACACTTTAACATTAAAGTGTTGCATCCCCTGCTGTCAGTAACTTAATGTGTCTTCCTCATGTGGCTCCATGAAGTGCTGATGATGTGGGATGATGATAGATAAACTGTCCAATCGACCAGTGGGCCTTGTGACACCTTGCCTACAGATCTTTGTAAAAAGTCAATGTACACAAAGAGCTGGGCCAAGCTAAACGGCAACAATGGAAGTGTTTTCAAATAATCCAAACTAAAACCTTTTAAGTGCCCTTAGACGTGTGTGTATATTGCGTTTTGGTAATTTTCACATGTGTGCAGATCTAATTAACAATAACTGTGAAGGCTGCATGTGTTTAGATTATACCCTTGTTGAATTACAGGCCTGTTTTATGTGGAATAAAGTTGTTCATATAGACTTTAATCACTGATACTAGCTTGTGCTGCAGGAGAGGCCATCTAATCACTAAACAACACTCATCTAGTTTAAAATGTCATAATATTTCATATTTCACCCCTACGCAAATCACAAACTCATCCCTCTCCCAAATTGACCATCAAAAAAAAGTACTCCAAAAGCACATCTGAACCTTCAAGTTGATAAGTGAACTTTAATCTCGCCTTCACATGAATGTCAGGACAGCCTGCCTTTGCACAGTTAACACTGTGTTCTGTTTTCCTTTGGGTCAAATCTAAAGTTCAACCATCTATCATCCCATTCTTCTTCCTCCAAAAGATAAGCTGTAGAGAGGCTGCAACGACCTCTTCCTTCACTGCTTTGAAACAAGCCTCTGGCTTTCAAAGGTGTCGCTCTCTCACTGTCCAAATTGAGACTGAATGCTGTTGAGTGGCACAGTTAAAACTAGGTACCATTATTTATCCCGATGGTCACTTTCTAGCTTGAAAAACAGGTACCTTGATGATACTCTGATGTTTGCTTCACCCCCAGTAAACAGCGAAGCATTTTACCACCATTTTTGAAAGTACTACATCAGTCAATTTTCCAGTTTGTCAATTTCTCACATAATGAGTTTGACAAAGAATGTCATCACACCAAGTGTTCTTGGTTCAATTATGTATTTGTTGTTTTTATCATGCACAATGGTAATTAATGAACCCTTTTGTGAGTTTAAACCTCTATATGTTAGTCCATGTGGACAGTCTCCACTGCTGTATAGTACAAATACTACTGACGGAAAAAGTTGTCCTAACATTTCTATTTCTGACCCCGATAAAAGCCCAAAACTATTGAAGTGAAAACCCTTACCTTTAACAATTATCATAGAGCATTGTTATTAAAGAAATAATGAAATATTTTATGGTATGTATTTTACGATATTAATCAAGCAATGTAGATAACTTTGCCTAATCAAAACAGACATTACTGATATAAAACAGTTTATTTCACATAAAGAAGACTTAAAGTATATGGTATTATATACCATATATATATGGGAGTAAAATGCTGCGTAAAACTGTCAATACCGATCATAGATAAAGAGCAGCACGTCCATTGATTCACCTGTCTCTTACAGCTCAGGGTCAGGTTCTTAACTGTCAAAACCGTGACATACCAAGGAAATATCACAATTTAAACTGTGTTATTTCAGCTGTTAAAGACGGTATCCAGGACCCTCAACAGAGCATTAGGGTTATAAGAAAACTTGAAAGCATTTAACATGGATGAGATGAGTTGAATTGATGTGTGATTTTTAAAGTAAGACAGCGATTATAATCAAATAAGTTCTGTGCTCTCGAGGGAATATGTGCATGAGGAAAAAGGGGAGGTAGAAAAAGAGATGAAGACTGCAGAGAACAAATTATTGGGATCAAGCCAGATGCTTCGGGTCTCCATAGAAACTCCCCACACTTCACACTCTTTTCTATTTTCCCTCCATTTCTTTATTTATTTTGTTGTCAGCAGTTCCAGAATAACTTAATTAAAGCCAAGGCAGGCTAGCATGCTGTGTGAGATGACAGGAGGTCTGAGATGATTTGTGATGGATTACTGCATTTTATCTTCCCTTTATTTACTCGGTAGAAACGCACTGAAGCTTGCTATAATTCCAAATGAATGTGTGATAAACAGTGTTTTTGTGTTTTCTCCGAATGATTTAACAAACACGTCCAAGCAAATATAGATCAGACTTTTTTTCTCCCTTTACTTTAAACATAGTCACTGTTTTTGTTTTGAACTGGTGTCCTGCTGTCTGTGCAGATAAAAGAGGTGGCAGCAGCAGTTGGTACCTGTAACAAACTCTGCTTCAGAGCTCCAGTGATAAACACAACTCTTAATTGGACATCCTGACGGGAGTAAAAACACACCATCTTTACTTGAACGGATTAAATAGCAAAGTTTGTTTTTCTGTTTATTTTCTGTTTATATAACGTTCCTGCCAATGATGCCACTTGTTACAAGGTCACAGAGATTTCTGGATACACAAATTAGCATCAGTGAAACATTTCAAGTTTGGCATGATATAACGTTAGCATGGTTTTAATATGGATAAACAAGCGGTATACATCTTAAAACCTTCAAGGTTAGGTCCTCCAGGCAGAAAATATGATTTTCTTTTTAACCACCTACACATCTTTCTGAAATCCAAAATATAGACCTAGTTTCAGTCAGCTTTCAGGAAAAAAAATAAACTTTAACTTGACTGATATCAAATACTGACTGAGCTGTCACACACTGTCAATCCAGCTACTCTATCAAGAGCTCCGTCAATCACATTTGAGAAGTTTTTATTTGCTATTTCGGGGCTAAACTATTGAACATGTCTTGGGTTTTCCGTGATTGAAGCTTCAAAATAAGGAGTAGAGAGGATACACTTTAGTCGACTCTTATTCTCTGATTGTTGCCCCAATGTCAGACTAATACTTCCACTGTTGAGTCTAGAGTTACTTTTCTTTAATGGCTGCTGAGCTGTGCGGCAGGAGAGAGGAAACTGCAGGCCTGGAGTTCAATAATCTGAACCTATGAGAGCTACTGGGATGGTTAACCGGGGTGGACATTTGTTCCAAAACATTGTTTTTTTCTTCAGTAATGTAATATACAGAGCTGCCACAACCTCCACATTGCACTTAAGACAGTGGAACTCGGCTTTGGCTCTGTGGTTTTCTCTTCCTACTAATGGACTCTCCTCAGCCAGGGGTGCTATCCATCACATGCACTACCTGAAGTCTGGAGCCTCTATAAAGATTAGGATTGTTAAGAGAAGATGGATGGCCCTTGTCTCCGCCAAGCTTCATCCCGAAACGCCTAAATTAAATCTAGAAATTCTCATGGGGAGTTTAGATTAGCCCAGTAATATCAGAAGCAAGGCAGGGCTAGCCTCGCCCGGGCTATCATTACAGTGGCGAATCTTGAAATATTTATGAAAATCACCTTAAAGAGCCGTTTTAAGGTTAGTTAAAGAGCCGGGAGAGCATCTCACCCTGGTTAAATTCTCAGTGGGATCGTTGTTGTGTAAGACGTATTCTCAATAGACAGGAAAAGCACCTAAATAGCTCTTTCCTCATTCCCTCCCTTCTTTTGCCGCTGGGAATTAGTCAAAGAGCAAAACAATCATTAAAGGAGTCCATATTAGATTGACCTTTGTTTCTCAGCTTACACCTCTTTTGGTCTTTTTAAAAGGTTTGTTGGTCCTGTGGCCTTTTAAAGCCAATGGTTATGGATTTGTTTCCTCTCATTGAGATGGTTGACGTAGGTGGCACAGTTTTAATTCGACTTTGGAGGCCCTTTGAAAAAAAACAAGGGCCATACTTGGTTTTATCGACACAAAAGCTTCCTGCTCTGTAGCAGTATTTCAAAGAGGAGGCAGGTATATACATAAGTGTTGTGTCATCTGTTGATATTGATGCCTTTTTACCACAGGGCATACACTGCGAATCAGTAATGAATGAACGAGTGAATTAATAAATGTTTTGATCCGTGGTCATTTTTGAATGACATAACCTTTTCTGTGTATATTTATAGGTTAAAGTAAATATAATAGAGGGTTATAAATCATGTATCTAAATAATAAGATCTTCCATAAAGACATTGATACTAGTGAGCATTAAGTATTCTTACAAAAGTATTCAGATGCTGTTCTTTGTTCCTTCAGTCCTTAAATATCCCATTGTATTTCAAAGTAATAGAAGTATCTTTTATTTAGATATTCTGCTATCTTTTATATAAAAAATGAAACTGGCACTTTAGTTTCCCACCTGACTTCTGCAGACCCACTGTGCTAAATTGTGCTGAATAAGACCACAGGCTTCCAATTTAAGTGAATTTGTATTCTCTTTAAACCAGTCACAGTGTATTCCCTTCATTTCGATAGTCCTACCTTTTTGTTATTAAAAGGTAACACTGGAGGCATGGTCAACTGATATGCTTTGTGTAAAAACCTTTTAAGTGGACGCATAAAAAATTAAGAAAACACATTGCTTCAGAATGTTTGTCTGGTTATTATTTTGGCCAACAGCATCTTTGATAGTCTCTCTTTAAAAAAGACAGTACTCCAGCTCTACTTGGCCCAGGGGGGAGTCGCTGCCAGTCATTTCCAGTTTGAAGTGTAATGAACTGCCACCAATCTTCCCTTCACAGATTCTACTCTAACATTTAAATCTAGCATCAAGGATATCACGCTGCTGCCACTGCAGTCGATGGCAAGTGTCTCTCCTCCCCTTAAGTCAATGTATCATGAAAGTTTTTTCTAATTTTTCCACCTCCTGCTAGCAATGTGGAGCCCCATGTGTATCATGTCTAAGTGCTGCAAGGGTGGGAAAGAGTAGCTTTTCTCATTTCCTCTGACTGTTTTGGAACTGAATCACATTAGCACAGTGACAGGGAGTATGCCTAGACCATAAAACATCCCGCTTTGCCTCTGTCCAAATGAGAGATGTGTCTGCTCAACACTGCAGGTGCTCGCAGGAGCTGAATGATGCAACAAGAATATTGAAAATTACTCACTGTGGCATTTTTTATTTTAGACCACCCTTACTGCTGCCTCTTACTCTCGGGTGGTTCCCATTTACCAGCGTTATCAGATTTCAAACCATCATTACGCACCGAGCACTTGCTGTTTTTAATGCTTGGTACGAGGCTGTAGTGCATCAACTCTTTGGGATACGAGACAGAGTTGAGCAGGCCCAGCAGACCTGGGCAGTGCCAGTTGTGGGTAACAGGCCAAGATGTGTCAGGGGAGCAGACTGTTATTATCTGCGATGAAAATCCATGCTATCCTGACGGCTACAATTAGTGTCAGCTGGGGTATTGAGTCTTTAAAAAAGGACTCCTGGCCTTTTGGCTCCCAGCCTGTCTGGCTATAGATGTCTCTAATGAGTCATTAGCCGCATGGCCTCTCCTCTCATGAGTCCACCCCATAATGGCACACCTTTCATCTATTTAACAGAGGGGCTGTCGTCGGTCATTAGTACAGCTCTGAAGTCCTATTACCTTTACGTCCATGATGAATGAATAAAATGTGCCTGCCAAGAACAATATCTCTTCATATCCGGTGGTCAGCCATGACTCTTTTTTAATTCAATTTCTCCTCCAGCATTAAGAGTAATTGATAATTGATGTGACCTCATTGTCAGAAGATCTTGCATTTTTTAAGTAAAAGCACAGGATGGTACTTCATTGCTGAACGTTTACTGGAGGAGCGTTTTGGCGTCTTACGGAGCGACAGATTTCTGTTACAGATGATGACTTGACACTGATACGATCCACAGGGAGCTGCAGCTCTGGGAAAGAAGCCTTCTGAAATAATGAAGCTGCTTCTAGAGGTTTAAAATGCTGCACAATGACTCAAACACAGTCTTGCCTGGCCCTCTCGGTATTTGCTGCGTGCCCTCATCTCTGAATTATGCAGCTTCGGATTGTTATTTTCTCTTCATGTCTTTGTTTTTGACACCGGAGCAAATTGTAAGTGTGTGCTGTGGATTGACAACCCTGGGCGAGCTCAAAGTCTTGAGTTAAAAAACGAGGGCAGTATCGATAGGGTTCAGGGGCAGGATTTGCATAAACTGCCTGGGGAAAAATCCCAACAAGCACTTTTTTGTTTTTGTTTCAGTTACAGTGTATACAGAACTGCATGTGTGGTTTCACACAAACACAAACATATCGTATTAATTGAAGAGCACACGTGTACCATTAAATGGAGCATGAACAGAGCTAGATGTTCTTCCTGAAGTAATTGCTTTAGGCTAAAGGTTAATTTAATTTAATTAGCTGCTTTATTGGTAATCAATGGTCTAAGCTGACAAACCTGGCTGTTTAATCCAATAGTCATTCAGCGTTTTGCATTAATTATCTGGAGATGAAACTATTTACAAGTATCTGACACCACATAATTGTTCACATTGAATTGTGGATGTCAGTGCAATTTCTAAATATACACAACTGCTTAACAGCAGAACTGACTTTTATTTATTTCTGTTATTTCTAGAAAAATTAATTAAAATATTAATTATTAAGGGAATCTTCAAGCCTTTTTAACCAACCCTACCTTTCATTTTAAATTGTATAGACCTTCTACGTATGGATTAAACTGACTTTTCATCTCAATATGTTGACCTTTTATCTGATAATTGGTTCTTATTCGATTTTTAATTATTCTTAAAACCTTCCAATAATTAATAGTTTTAATGAATTGCAATCTCTCCCGAGGACATGATGACATTTTTGTAAACTTTTGTTGATGGCCCAGAGATATTAGATTGAAGGCTACCACAGTTTGAAAACCTGACGTTAGACAATGGCATTAGAAGCTACTATCTAAATGATCATATCCCTGAACCCTATCACACATCATTAGTATATCAATTTTCCTTAGTATCCTGTATCGTAACAGCGTTTGCAGATAACACCTCTTTATCTGCACTTGTGTCACTTTTTAAAAGTTATAACCTTGGCTGTCTATTCAGCTCTGCAATTGCAAAATCATGGCACAGAGCCCTTTGTGACGGAAACAATCTTTGCACTTAAGGCTGCTCAAGGCTGAAAGATTTGAGTGCGTCCTTTTTTTCCGGTTGTTTCACCAAGGCCACAGAACAACAGCGGTGGAGCTGTGAGTTGTTGACATCAGAAAAATATAGTTGGAAGCACTGCATGGACAGTGAAGAGCGGAGATAACTTTACTGCTAAATAGAGAAAGGTTTTCGAGCCGAAGTCGCTGGATGGATATTCCATTATTTCTGGGTAAATGAAATGTGGAAAGCTGGCTTCCTCTGGAGATATAGGCTGTGTCTTTTCAGGGCTCACAGAAAGCCGATGCTAATTCTATCAAATGGGCAGTGGCCAGCTCCCAACGAGGGAGACACACTCAGGTGGACAACCTTGAACTCTCCCCAACCATTGACCCACCGCTGCATTTTGACTGATTATCAGGAGCAGTCTAGACAGTGTGCTTTGGCCGAGTGTCTCCCAGGCTTTGTGCAGGCCGATCTGCGCGACTCGATCTCTGTCCTGCTCTATGGGCTGTAACAGCTCAGCCAATTTAAAATAAGTAAAAAAAACATCATCAATGAAGCACCTGCCGTCCACAGTCAAATAGAAATAAGATTGGAGGCTTTTTTTTTAAATGATTAACTTGTCAAACTGGATTCCAGGTTAACTTGACTCTACTCCGAGTCATAGAGCAGAGCTAACATCAATGTTTGTTACGTTTTGGTTTTCTGAGGTTTCTCCATTAGTTTTGTTTTAAATGTAGGACCGTTGCTCGTAAGTCTTATGGTTACTTAAATCAGATTTGAATAGTTATTGCAGCACTGTTTATAACCCAATATAATGTAGAAAAGACAAATTGGACATTTAACAAATGCTGGTTGACATAAAATACAAAATAAAGGTAATCTATAAACAGCAGAGAACTCTAAAAACTGAGGATAAAGGGAAATGTTCTCCCTTGTGTCAAAGGATTGCATAATTCATGGCCTCAAATGGCAAAATCCTGTTTCACAGTCATGTCTTTTAAGCATGATAACCACTTGTGCTTTCCTAGTTTATTTCGTCTCTACTTCAATATGTCAACAGCAGGTACTTGATTGATCAAGATCCTATTTACTTAAGTCCTCCACACACACATCAGATGCATCTCCATTTATTTTCTCTCAGTAGTCGTGTAGCATCCTTCCTCCTATTGTTCATTAAGCCTTGTTTGTGAGGCTGCTTGGCTTGATGGAGAGGTTGTGAGGTCCTTGGACTTAAATGGGTACAAATAAGCCGAGAAATGGATGTGAGAGAGTGTAAAGAATCAAGCTGTGTGATGTAACATCCGGCATTGGAAGGCATCCTTGTCTTTTGATCAAGCCGAGTGAAAAACACTTCACACAGGGATGTGGACCGAATGCAGGTCTCATTCCCCACAATCTGCTTTTATTCATTGTAATCCCCCTCCTTTGTAGTTTATGTCCTGTGCACAACAAGAAATAAAGGACAGACCAACAATCTTTGTAAAAACGTTCATTATGTTTGAACTGTTGCATGAGAAACACACACGTGTTACATATACTGTACATATATGTTTCTGCCTATCTTCCTAAAACCAGAATTCATAGAATAATCTCCCTTCTCATTTCAAGAGAGGGTTAAATCTCGGTGGCAGTGCACAGTGCAGAGGAGAGATTGGCTAATCTGCGAAAGCGAGTCTGCAGCTCACTAGAATATTATGCTCACTGATTTAATGTCCTCTCTGTCTTTTTCTCCTAGGTAAGCACTTTCTCGCTGCTGTGTCGGGGATGGGGGTCGGGTCGGTAGTCGTGGCGACTGCCTACAAGGGCTGGGATGACTGATTGAGGTGATGTACTGCAGTGTGTCCGCTCACAACAGAATAGCTGGTAGCGTTGATTCCTCAACATACTGGCAAGCGAGGACTCAGGGCCCTGGAAATGTAAAGCTCTGGGAAAGTCTACACTGCTCACAGCCAGCCAAATAATCTATCCAGTAAGGGTTCTTAAAAGGACATTATAGTTTATTATAACCTGGGTTTGAATTGTGCTATTTTGACAATAATTCAAAAGTCCAACAGGAACATGAGCCATTGTCGAGACAAGTTGTAAACAAAACCACATAACAGACAAAGACAAATTGTTAAAACCATTACCCAAATTATTACAGTAAGGCCAAAGATAGAAATTAAACGGGCTGGAAAAATAACAAAATAACTATAAAATACTGTAAATGCCTTCACCTAAGGCTGGGTTTCTTTAATCATATTATCATATTAAAAGTGGGTCATTACAGAGCATCTTATCGTTTTTTACCTCTATCATTGTCACCACTTTCCTTTGATGCATTTTCAGCTGCAGAAGTCAGCTTTTTTCAGGGAAAATACTCTGATTAACCCACTGTACTTTACCTGTTCACCACCAAACAACAGACATACAAAGATAGAGACTGCCTGATGAACACAGCAGAGCAATTAGCAGCTAAAGAACAAGATATTTCTGTCAGCAGTTTGTGGAGACCAAAACCAGACCAGATGAAAGAAAGAGAGAGAGAGAGAGAGAGAGAGAGAGAGAGAGAGAGAGAGAGAGAGAGAGAGAGAGAGAGAGAGAGAATCTAACTTAGATCAATCAGGGGGACACAAACACAACCCCAATGAATCTTGATGTTGCTCTGTATTGGCTGGATGTAAATATGCAAATGAAGCTCACTCCATGTTAACTTAAAAGGTGATATGTCAGTGTTATGCTGAGGGATTCCACAGCACCTGGCTGAATAGAAAATATCATGTGATAAGTATTATTCAGTTTTAAAGTGTACAGACTGTCTTCCTTGCTCAACTTTGCCCTTCTGTACATAATATGTGCAGTGAAGAATCATTATTTTGAGTGTGCAGCCTTTTAAATTTAAATAAGCTGGATAACCTGTTGGCTTGTTTACAGCCTGTCTCACAATGTGACTCATGTTTCCTGATTTGTTGGCCTTTATTGTGGCATATTCTTAGAAATCATAGTTCCCTAGAGTATAATGCTAATAAGAAAACAAGACATAATTTGTTATAAACCAGAAGATATTTTGTTAAGACTGAGTCAAATAATAATCAATGGTCAAGTAACACTTTGAATGAATGGCTCTGTTTAATCACAGTCATATAAAATGCTGCTCATAGCACAATATAGTCCCTGAGCAGCTGCTAATATTCCAGTAACTCTGCAGTATTGACACTGTGATGGAACTCCTTCCACATCAGTGCGGCAGTCAGGTTGTGGTGTGGTCTGTCGAGCCTCCATTATGCATGAGGCCTGACCACCCTTCACCAGCTGTCACCGAGCTGACCACTGAATCCCATCTGGACCCTGGGGGACGTCACCGTGGTCCATCAGGGCGGCTGTAAGATGAGCCCACTGACACGGAAACTCCCATCCGGATCCCACTTACTGCAGCCCTGCCTCTCCCCTCGGTCAATACAAACCCCCCGTCTCTCTGAGGCTCGGTTTCTCTCGCTCCGAGGTTCAAAGGTTGGACTGCTGCTCTGATCTAACAGCTCCAAAGCCATTTTTCTCTCTCCAGGCACCGGTTGTTTCTAGCTTGAGTTAATATGAGGCTGTGGCTTTAACCACATCATGGGTTTTCAATACTTTAATATATTCTTGTTAGGAAACAATGGTTTGAACTTTGACCTTTCCCTTGTATTATTAATTATAATAATAATAATAATAATAATAAACTTTGCAGCCTGCAACTTTGCCAAAAAAAAACGATTATTATATTATATTATTATAACAAATTACAATGTTACAAACAGAAACATTAAAATAAAAATAAAGTGGAAGAATTATTGAAATGTAAAGTAACATGATTGCTGAACCATTCAAAGTCATGAGACGGGGAGCCAATGCAAACATGGTGACATTAGGATGATTTGCTCTCACTGGCAGGTCCATTTTGTAAAAGCAAAACTCTTTTCAATATTTTTTTATTAAGCGGTAATCCATTCAAAAGAGCATTGTAGTAGTCCAGTGGATTGAAAAGCAAAGTAGGAATCAAGATCTTTGCATCAGACAAAACAAGATACGGTCTGACTTTTGCAATATGTTTGAGGTTGAATACATTCACAGTGTTTCACTTGCTTGCTCACACATTTCCCCTGTTTTTAGCACAGTCTTAGGTGTAAATTACTTTATTTAATTTGATATGGACACTTTGCTGTCAAATAAGTGTGGCTTGAACCCTTTGGGAAACCATATGGAGTATAATAATAATTTAAAGAATGCTAATTAAAATAAAACAAAGTTTTCTCCCTGTTAAATATGGTATAATAAATGTGATGCCTATACTGTAGAGAGGGGAGAAATGATATGAAGGCATTGCCAACATTAACATTGTGTCTGTGTCTTTTAGGACTTTTGCTGTAATACAAGTTTTTCACAATCCAGATGAAATGTGTCATGTATGCTAAACTGCTCCGGATTATAGTACAGAAGTTGTTTAAGGGTAGCCGTGAAAGACAGATGCTCATGTACTGTATAAAACTGGTTCGAGGTCAGTTATCTCTTAAACTGTTAATAGTCTGTCTGTACTGATGATGTCATGGCTCTGATAATCACGTATGTGTTTGCGAGAACAGTATATGTCGGTTCAGCATGTCTAAAAGTGGCCCTTTGGAGCAGATGGTGCTGGAGGCAGGGGATCAACCCTTCTCTCACCTCAATCTGAATAACAGGGCTCATCTCTCCCAGTCCGGATGGGAGGCAAAAGAGTTTGCTCAAGGCAAAACAAGAGGCAGCAACCTTGTGAGAACAGCAGGATTTTGTGAAACCATGCTTCCTTTGTGGATAAGTAAAACTAGAAAAAAAAGTACACTTTACATAACCGTCATCTGTGGGTGGCCGTTATTCGAGAGGAAGCAAAGTGTTTCCCCCCTGGATCTTTTTTCAGGGTGCCATATGCCAAATAAGACACCAATCTAATGTCCTCAGGAAGTCCATAGATTAGTGTTAATAAGCACATACCATACTGCAAATACACATTACACACAGCCTGTCACCATTGAAACGTCTTAGGAATAATCCTTATCAGACTGCCTTTGTATTCTAACATCTGATTAAGGATAATTGAAGGGACTCTTTTATCTCTGCTTCACTGCAGCTGTGCAGCTAATTAGAAATGTAACCAGAAAAAAACAAAACAGTCTCAATTACATTTTGAACGTTTAGCACCATAAAACTCTATTGTTGGGGAGGTTCGCTGATTAATAGGTAAAGTATTTATTTCACTTTGAAGCATTTCAGAAATATGGTCCTCTTTACACTTTTATCTGAATGCTGTGCTGTCCTGCCAGCTTCTAGTGACTTTGCAGAATAGGACTTTACATGCTGAGTGTTTGATGAGCTCATAACATGTGATGCATTGTTAGAGTTTAAGCCAGCCAGGAGTGCATTGAGTGGTGAGGCTACCTGCAAGTGGTCTGAGCTTTACACACCTATGAATTGCAGGCAGAGTTAATGCAAAGAGCTCAGCTTAATGCAGATACAATATGTCAGAATATTTAGTACAATATACAGTAGGGGCAACAAGTCTCAAAGTTATGTTTAAGGTAAGCAAATCAATATTATATTAATCCTATACCTACTGTATATAAACTTAAAAGGACTTTTTTTTTATTTTAGCCCCTTTGTCACATTGATATAATTCAACAAGTCAGCATCAATAAATGTTAAAGTTCCAGTTAAAGGCCAAATGACTATTGCTTTCAAAGCTGTTTCCAATGTCATTAGGTTAAGAAATCTGATTACATCTAATCCTGAATCAAAATCTGCATCAATATCAATGTCACCCATAAATGTTGTTTTGCAAGGTTATGTTATTTGTTATATTAACCTTAATAAATGACATAGATAAAATACTCAGTTTCCACTTCTGAAGAGCCCTACATTATATCATCTTTTCAAATGTTATGTACACATTCTGTACCTGCCTGTATTGTTAGCAAAGCTCAAGCTTTCAGACTGTTTCTTTTCAGTTGTGGAATCAGTGAATCAGTCTGTGAACTTTGCACTAGAGTACTGTATATCTTTCATATTGTGTCTTTTGAGATGACATACAGTATGTGAGCATGAACTCATTATCATCCCTCATCTCTACATTTGTCTTCCTTTGTTAAGTCAGCTACACGTCTTTGTTTCTCAAACAGAATACTATCCATTAACCTACTGTACCCTGTAGGTTATTGTCGAGGGAAAGACTATATCACGTGTCTGCCAGGTATTGAATTCAAATCTCATTTATAATTTTGTTTCTAATATTAAAGGTCACATTAGCATTTTTGCGTTGATAAGCAGTGGTATGTGGGGGCCTGGAGCCCCCGTGTCTCTGCTGTTGCCGGGTAAATCAAAGTGTGGTTGGTTGCTGAGGAGAGGAATATGAGAATCACGTTGTAAATTATAGGAAAATGTGCTTGTGTTCAATTGTTTAATACCATAATATGCTGTATGTAATATGTATTAGTTTAAACTCTACATCTAGGCCTGTGTGATTCATTTACAATTCACATCCGCAACAAATATTTTACATGTTACTGATCCTAAAATGTATTAATAATTCAGTTCTATAGGTCCATTAAACATTAGTCGAAAGTTTTTTTTTTTTTGTATTACTGTTCCCAAATCCTGAAAAATAGTTTTCAGATGTACAGGTACATTTTAATTAAATCAATAACTTGGTTAATGCATGGGGATGACAGATCTGCACCTCATACAGGTCAGTAGTCCATCACGGTGGTAAAACATATGAACAGACAAATCATTCATCACTTGTGTTTCTCATTTTATAGTTAGATGCGTGAGTAACATGAGACCTATGTAGGATGTAGGAGTTTAGTGTTGGGCAGTAATTATGTAGGCATGGTGTAGGTATAACTGTATGTAACTGGCTGGAAGAAAATATTTCAGTTATAGTACTGATAAAATGAAATCAGTTTTTAAGAAAAAGCAATGAACCCATTCACATAAAAAATCTACAATACCTAGTCTGATCCGCGTGTAAACTGTGCAATGACAAAGCAGTTATTCACACAAAAAGCTTTTAATCTAGACATGTATGTTAATTACATAAGACTAATTAAAAACACAGAAACCTGTGGGCAGTTTAAAGTCTCCAGTTTGCATCACCTGAATAGCCTTGTATTGTCGGAGGAAACCTTTGTTTGAGACGACAGTAAGTGCCACCCACAAAGACATTATAACCAATACATTAACACAACACAAAAGCAGATTTTTAGATTGACTGCCTAAAGTGGCCCACTGCACATCCTTCTTGCCGCTCAATGTTTCATACTTTGCCGGTTAGCACTTTATTGGAACAACTGTGCTGTGCATATCTAGTTTTACTGCAATAATGTCTCTGTGTTTTATTGAATGTGGGTGTTTGCACTCAAGAATTATGTGCCTGCAGTGTACGTGTGCTTGTGTGCGTGTCAGCTTTCTCACTATTTTGTGTCAGTGCATCGAGCATCTGTTTTTTTTTCCATAAATCCATTTTCGTTGGTTGTCAGCACTAACGCTACTGTCAGCATCATTTGATGGAGCTCCACTCTGCTGTAAGACTCTCTGATCTATCAGCTGTGACGTAATGCTCTACTCAATCACCAGCCCTGGGAACAGTAAATCAGAGTGCTGCTGCTCTGCATGGTGCTAATGTTGCATCCCTGCTCCCTGCTCCCTGCTCAACCACTGAGCTCATCTACAGTCCAAACAGCAAGAGAACACCAGGATGATTGCTGGAGATTCTAATCACTATAATGATCTCACTTATCAAGATCCTATTATAGGCATTAACAGTCAAGAACTGTTAAAACCTGCATAAAACAGAGACCTCCACTAAAGAACCTCCTATGTGCGGTCCGTCTATAGAGCATTAATATAGCGGCAAAAATCTGGTTTCTATGTAAAAATATAGTATAGAGCAGGGGTGGCAACCCCTGGCACGCGTGCCAGCATTGGCACGCGGCACCGTAACCAGTGGCACACTAGGAATAAGTGGAATAAGTGTGCAAAAATATTTAAATTGTATTTTCGGATCCTGATCGAGACCGCCGCCAGAGCGTGTCTCCCCGTTACCTGCAGAAGGAAGCCATGCACGTAACGCACCCCCGCTCTCTTTAACTCCAAGCGACTTTCTGCCGCTTTCCTCCGTGGTCTACAGCTGATCGTTTCACCACGGAGGAAAGCACTTCACTAATTGCCGTAGGCCTACACACAAGGAGCTGTACAAATGCCGCAGTTTTTGCGTGGCTGTGTATTTAGTTGAAAGCCCAGTGGCGGACTGGACATCTGTGTGTTGAACTTTCCTGTCGGCTCCCAGACCGTATCGAGGAGGGCAGAAGCAACAAGCTTCAGGTTTAATAACCCACTTTAGCTTAAATGACTGGAGAGAGGCGAGCTCTTCTTGGGAGGCCGTTGCATTTATTTAGCTGTTCTTCTGTTTCACAAAATACATAACAGACCTCTGTTTTTCTGCTTCCTCGTTTCACTTCCAGAAACATACACACGTTCCCTCACTGTCGCTCTACCATCCACAAACACACATGCACAAGCCACACCCCCCTCTCTCTCTTAAAGGGACAGCGATCTCATCTCACTCTGCATGACCCTAATACAGGTGTGCTCTGGAGAATCACAGAACGGACGATCGTCCTTATTATTATGCCATTTAAACCAATTATTTAAATGTGTATGTTAAATTTGGCATCATGTAAGTTGCGCTGACAGGCATACTTGTCAACCCTCCCGATTTTCGCGGGAGACTCCCGACTCCTTCTAGTACAGCAAACACTTTAGACTAAAACAGTCATTTAGCAACCTCTTTAACGCACAACTCTTTTATATAGCATGGGCCCCCTTTGGCCTCTCCC
>NW_011338263.1:25023-27930 GCF_000735185.1 Notothenia coriiceps
TTGCTGGTCTGGCCAGTGTCCAGAAATGGGAGACGCCTGTGGCCAACATAGCAAGCCCGATCACACCACAAAGAGTGTGAGTAGCAAGATGGGTGTAGGGATGCGGCTGGTGTGCATACCAAGGTGTAGTGCGGTGGGGTGATGGGCGTTCGCCCCAGGAAAGTAGTGGTTGTGTCAGGTGCGCTGGGTAGATGCTGTGCTGGTTGTCCTGCAGTCTGCTGTTTGGCGGCCCCTCAGGGACTTATTCCGTGTGAACCCGATTTATTTAGATATTTTTTTATTGGTTCTCAGGATTTAAAGTTTTCTCGGGAAGGTTTCTGGTGAACTGATTCCTTGTGTGATAATTAGTATCTTGTGTATTTTTTTGGAAATGCGCCTATTGTCTCACTCTGTGGGGGGCCACAGGTCCATTTGGACAATACTAGGTGTTATACTACACCCGGAGCATGGTGCTGAACCTGCCACATGGTTAATCCTCTGTGCCTTTCAATCTGTTTTGAGAACTGTGTTTTAAGTTTGATTGTTACAATATGTCACATGATTCAGATTATTAACCAGTGTTGGGACTAACGCGTTACAAAGTAACGCCGTTATTTTTGGCAGTACTAGTACTCTAACGCGTTATTTTTTAAATTCAGTAACTCAGTTACCGTCACTACATGGTGCGTTACTCCGTTATTTTTTTTATATAGTCTCGGCTCCCAGACGTTGGTGAGCGGTGCCAACAGCGAGGCGAACAGAGAGGAGAACTGTACTTAAGTACAGTACTTGAGTAAATGTACTTAGATACTTCCTGTGTCACATGCGGAGACGCGCTGTGGGCGTGCGTGTCTGTGTGTTTACTAACAAGACTATCATGGCGGCTGGAGATATTCTCACTATTTCACTTTGGTCGAGCACAGAGAAAAGNTTCCCTCACTGTCGCTCTACCATCCACAAACACACATGCACAAGCCACACCCCCCTCTCTCTCTTAAAGGGACAGCGATCTCATCTCACTCTGCATGACCCTAATACAGGTGTGCTCTGGAGAATCACAGAACGGACGATCGTCCTTATTATTATGCCGTTTAAACCAATTATTTAAATGTGTTTGTTAAATTCGGCATCATGTAAGTTGCACTGACAGGTCCACACACTGCTTCCAGCGAGGCTCCCCCGCCCTCCTGCTGATAGTTCACGAGCGTCAAGCTCCTCAACCCCCCCCACCCCCGTTTATAATTCTCGATCGTTGGCACGCTGATAACAATTTTTTTTTTAAATGGCACTGCATATCAAAAAGGTTGCCGACCCCTGGTATAGAGTTATTGTTTGTAGCCTTTATTTAACCAGGTGAAAGCCCCTTGAGATCAAAAGATCTCTTTTTCAAGGGTGACCTGCAGACGACAGTACTTATATTGTACTGAACAGATAATGAGTCACATTTCGTTTGTCCACATTGAAATCTGAATTTCTCTGTTTGTTGTTCTGGAGCCGGGTTAAGTGCATGTTAGTGCATGACAGTCAGTGCATGTGGCTAGCTATAGCCGCGGCTCTGTACTGCGCTCACGCGGCTGTTACCATTTGTAACACCTTCCCGATCTGACACATTGCAGTGAAAACATCTTCCCTCCCATTCCCATCATGTTACAATTTATTTTAAGATATGCTCTGTAGTCCGTATAAAGAATCTTTCATGATACTTGTTGTTACCATTTTTGTCAAAGGCAAGGTTGAACTCCAAGCAAAGATGATGCAGCGGATGTAACCAAGACTCAAGAGCATCACAGTTAGGGTTGGACTTATGTCAGAGTATAGCGTTAATATACAGTCTATGGTTAAAACAGGCCCGCCCCTCCCTACACGCAGATCACGCAGACTGCATGGGGCCTCACCTCGTGGAGGTAGCCTCATCTGATACGCAAATGCGGCGCAATTAAGTGCGCCACGGTTTCGAGCTGCGACACAGAGGGCCTCATCACATAACTTTGCATGGGGCCACAAGTTGGCCAGGGCCAGCCCTGCGTTAATATTATAGGAAAATGTATGTCGCTGCAGATCCATGCATTATAGTGTTCAATTAAATCAACTGGAAATAGGTATTTAGCAGTGTTGGGATTAACGCGTTACAAAGTAATGGAACGTTACAAAGTAACGCGTTACTGTAACGCCGTTATTTTTGGCAGTAACTAGTACTCTAACGCATTATTTTTTAAATTCAATTTAAAAAATAATGCGTTAGAGTACTAGTTACTGCCAAAAATAACGGCGTTACAGTAACGCGTTACTTTGTAACGTTCCATTACTTTGTAACGCGTTNCAACTTACATTTAACTAAAACTTCTTTTCGTTTGTGCTCGACAAAGTGGAAATAGTGAGGAATTCTTGTTGTGTATATATAGACTATGACTACCGACATTGTAGGTGAGTTTATTGGAACACGTTGTTGCAACGCTCAATGACAAACCGCAGACAAACAACTGTATCCGGTTCACACCATCCCAAAACTCCCGGTGCCATCTTAAAGGCACAGTCACACCTGATGTGACACATACATAACAATCTCCAGGCGGAGAAACTCGACTTGAGCTCCGCTGAAGCCATGATAGTCTTGTTGGTAAACAAAAACGCCCACAGCGTGTCTCCGCATGTGACACAGGAAGTATCTAAGTACATTTACTCAAGTACTGTACTTAAGTACAGTTCTCATCTCTGTTCGCCTCGCTGTTGGCGCCGCTCACCAACGTCTGGGAGCCGAGACTATACAAAATATAACGGAGTAACGCACCATGTAGTAACGGGAACTGAGTTACTGAATTTAAAATAACGCGTTAGAGTACTAGTTACTGCCAAAACTAACGGCGTTACAGTAACTTTTAACGTCGTTAGTCCAACACTGCCTATAACCCACCAGTCTATGGCTGTTAC
>NW_011338263.1:28165-28794 GCF_000735185.1 Notothenia coriiceps
AGAAACAACATGCTGGGACGAAGCTAGTAGCCTAGCTAAGACCACAGATCCAGACTCATCCGACGCCACTCCACCTCCACCTCCACCTCCACCTCAGCAACTGGATTTTAACCGAGGGACTGCTAGCCAGGGAAAAGTTGATAAAGCCATTGCACGGTATGTTGTCGAACACATGCAGGCTATTTTTACTATTTCTACTATTTCTATTTCTATTTCTTGATCAACAGATTGTATTATTCTCCAATGCAGTAACAGTACTGAAATGAAGGCTATAAGGGCATTAATGGGAGCCTTTTTTTAAGTAACTAATGCGTTACCTGTACTGTTCTTGGTGTAAGTAATCGGTAAAGTAACTAAGTTACTTTTGAAATGAAGTAACTAGTAATGGTAACTAGTTACTGGTTTTCAGTAACTAGCACAAAACTGCTCATAGGTAAGTGCACACATACACATGCAACACACACACAGTTATACACACTATACAGTTAACGCAGGTATTTGTGTGTATTAATAATGTTCTTTGTCTTTGAGTTACCATGCTCGGGGGGTTATGGCTAGAAAGGATCCGTCTTGTGTAAAACTCTCGCGAGAGTTTGGCTGAATGTCACATGGCTGAATGTTTACGTTTG
>NW_011338263.1:28825-48370 GCF_000735185.1 Notothenia coriiceps
ACTAGCACCGGAGTCTACACCTGCAGACGCAGCCATCCCGGTTATGGCTAGAAAGGATCCGTCTTGTGTAAAACTCTCGCGAGAGTTTGGCTGAATGTCACATGGCTGAATGTTTACGTTTGGCAGGCAGCCTTTCAGTTACGATCGTTAACATCAGTGGGCCACAGCAACTGATGATGAAAAGCTAAACTATCTATTGATTATGTCAATTACAGGGAGTGTGATTGTTGAAATAGGGTGTTAGCGATCTTGCTGGTGTTCAAAGAGGAATGACAACACTGTAGATCACCAACACTATGGTTTATTTTTTATTCACAGGCAAGTCAACGTTGTCGCAGTAAAAGTCCCAAGATAGCTCCTGGTGCAATAAAATGTTCCCTTGCAGTGTTTTACTATTATGTCTGATGTTTCTCTATTAATATTGCTGCTGCATTAATGTGTATGTTGCATCATGTTACTGCTGTAGATGTGTTTCCGAGCCGCTCCGATTACAACGAGAGTTACAACGAGAACGTGACGTCATATTTACACTAGACGGATCCTTTCTAGCCATAACCCTCCACTCAGTGTAATCTGGTTATGGCTAGAAAGGATCCGTCTTGTGTAAAACTCTCGCGAGAGTTTGCAAGTCACGTGGCTGAATGTTTACGTTTGGCAGGCAGCCTTTCAGTTACGATCGTTAACATCAGTGGGCCACAGCAAATGATGGTGAGAAGCTAAACTATTTATTAATTATGTCAATTACAGGAAGTTTGATTGTTGAAATAGGGTGTTAGCGGTCTTGCTGTTAAAAGAAGAATGACAACACTGTAGATCACCAACACTATGGTTTATTTTGTATTCACAGGCAAGTCAACGTTGTCGCAGTAAAAGTCCCAAGATAGCTCCTGGTGCAATAAAATGTTTTCCCTCTGGCTGTACAGGTTTTACTATGTAAGGTCTGATTGTTTCGGTCTATTAATGATTGTGCTGCATAATGGGCGTATGTTGCATCATTGTTACTGCTGGTAGATGTGTTTCCGACGGCCGCGTCCGATGATACAGGCGCGAAGGGAGTTACACAGGACGACGAACAGCTCGACGTCACTGTATTCCTCACCAGCTAGACGCGCATCCATTTCTAGCCAGCTAACCCCTGGTGAGGTGATACTCTGCATCGTTCTGTCTGTGATTGTGTTTTTTCATGCTTTCGCCGGGACTGGCTGGCTCTCCTCGACTGGCGGCTCGGTCTGCCGCTCGGTCCAAGCTTGGCCGCGGGCGGGCGCCCCGGCGGGAGTGGACCCGGAGGGGCGATCTCGGTGCTCGCCAGACCTGGTCCAGCTTTGGGACTTTTTACTGCTGACAACGCTAGATAAACTGTACAAACATTCTTAACAGGGGCATAAATGAGGTTTGACTTGCGGGCCGAATCAATGGTTGTTAATATATTGAGGACAAAGGTTACATAAAACCTGATTAATGATTGCGGTGTGAAATGTTTCTACTTTTCTCAGAGTTTGCTTTAATGCATAGCTCGTATCTTGGCTTCCTTTGAACATCCAACAGAAACGCCTAAGGCATGTTGTGACACCCTATTTTCATTCTAACAATGAACGCGAAAGTCATACTCCCCTGTCATGCACATGTGTACCATACTATACTTATAAAGTTTTTTAGATAGTAATTAGCTGTATTAGCTGCGAAGCGGGCCATTTGCAGAGCGGCAAGCCCACGCATACAATGTTGCTACAGAACAAAGCAAACAAGCTGAAATCGGTAGAAAAAATTGAAAATTGTATCCAATATCACAATTCCTGTGCTGGTTCATTCTACCTAATCCTCCAGGCCTCTACCGAGAACTGGCACACAGCACAGCATAGACCCTGAACAAAATCCGGAAATCTGGCTCCTACGTGTGTAGAGGCACAACTAGGATCGTTCACAGATCGTAACTGCATCTTCGATGGGGATTTCGCTTGCCCTTGGGTCAGCCCAAACCCCATTTTTCCAGGGCAACCTCCTCATATTGGGCTCAGGGCCACCTCTGTAAACTTAAGCTCCATACGTAAACAGAAAAAAGTCAGCCAGCGCTCGCCAACCTCATTCGCTCCAAAGACCAATATAATGTCATGCCAGCTGAGATAGTACCTTTCATATAAAAATATAACGAAAGTATTGTAGGTAATATAACTGCAAATTTCTGAGCACCCCGCATCCCTTTTTTCAATTTATGTAAGCCGCCAGCATGCCTTCTCGCAACCTGGAGCGTGTGTATGTATCCACTGCGTGCAGGAAGGAATCTCCCGCAGTCGTTCTTAAGTCCTAGTAACACCCTGTTTTGGGCGAATATCGGAAAAGAGTCGGCTAGCCATTGCTTCTGTTCTGGAAATGGTGCTTATACTCTGCATTCCTAGTAATTCGAGCGAGACTCGGCAAAATGNGTAGCTAAGACCACAGACCCAGACTCATCCGACGCCACTCCACCTCCACCTAAGCAACAGCGGCTGGATTTTAACTTCTAGCCAGGGAAAAGTTGATAAAGCCATTGCACGGTATGTTGTAGAACACATGCAGGCTATTTCTACTATTTCTATTGCTATTTCTTGATCAACAGATTGTATTATTCTCCAATGCAATAACAGTACTGAAATGAAGGCTATAAGGGCATTAATGGGAGCCCTTTTTTTAAGTAACTAATGCGTTACTGTTCACAGTAACGCATTACTTTTTGGTGCAAGTAATCAGTAAAGTAACTGAGTTACTTTTGAAATGAAGTAACTGGTAATGGTAACTAGTTACTGGTTTTCAGTAACTAGCACAACACTGGTCTTTAGTAACAGCAGGACCATTGGCATGATGACATCTTTGTCTTTGTCTTCCAAAAATATTAAATAATCAAGTTTATCTTCTTACAAGCAAAGACTTCTTTAACCCTTAGATGCACGAGTGACTGGACCCTACACAATATGTGTTTTTTATGCCATTTTTGTCATTTTGGTTAAGAAAAATCACTTGTATAATATTTAGTATTATGTTTTGATTCACACTAGAAATATTTTATATGTAATCTTTCACTATTTATCAATTTTGAAAAAAAACATTTTCCCATAGGATTCCATAGAAAATGCATGCGGGTCATCTTTGACCCACTTATGGAAGCTTGGGGTAGTAATTCAAAAACTACAATTTCATGATATCCAAAACATGTTTTTTGAGGAATAGCTGGAATATGAAATGATAAAAAAATGTAATTACAAAGATACTTCAAGAAAACCACCTCACTGGGTCAAAAAAGACCCACTTATGCATCTAAGGGTTGAAAAGAACATATGAATTTGTTAAGTTACTACTTTGTCAAGTTTAACGGACCTCAACCATCATGTTAAACAGAGATGACTTGGTTGGGGAACAACTCCCTGTATGCATGCGGTGAGACATCGTCTGTCTCTGGTTTCTATATGTGACTTGTAGTTTCCCTCTTCAACCTCCCTGACCCCCTGGGTCTGTAGCCTTTGTGGCTTCTTGTGCTCCTGAGGGACAAGTCTCTGTTGAACAGTGTAAGCACGGAAACCATCAATAAGGCAGACTGTGGTGGACAGTTTGAATCATGGTAAATGGCAGTTTGTTCGATAAATCTTAAAAAGTAAATTAAACAATTAATAAAGAGACAAAACCTTTACCTTTTAACCACTTACATATTTGCACAACAATACCATGCTGCCCCCTCCTCTTTGTCAATGGTTTTGTAACCAAGAAGCAAACCTTAAATCTGATTGTTTGGCTTTGGTTTAAAGGTCCTTTTCATTAGGATGAAACTTGGAGACCCATTCAGTCACCTCCAGGATAATTATTTCCCATCAGCAAAAGTAACAGACCCTTCAGAGATTGGTGATCATTGGCAGTAAAACACAGACAGAGGTCAGCAGATGTAACTTTGTAGGTCATGGTGGAACAAGCGGCATCATTTATTTCATGAAGAGAGGCGACCATCAGCTTTGTCACAAGGAGTCTGAGTTAACAAAAGGACAAAGACTAGATTTAGAGAGTGTCCTCAATTGAGGAACAGAGAACAAACACGCTTGGAGGATTGTTGCAGAGGTCAGGTTTCCACATTTGTTTTTTCAACGAAGGGCACCTCCGTGCCTCCTGACAGCTATCACAGTCAGGAGGCAGGGAGGTGACACCAGGCTGCTGGCCATAAAACAGAACTGTTGCTGCAAAGGCTGTGTTTGACAACTGCATGAAGAATTATATCCATCTGGCTTGACAAAAATTAAATGAAATATGTTGGAAGCTTAATCCTTTAATTATCCATCCACATTTATAAAATGCTTTTTAAAAAATCTTATTCCATTCAGTGTCTCCCATCCAAGCAGCTATAGTTTGCCGTATTCACAGCCCCTATATGCTGATGGACATCTAGTGGAAGAACTTGGGACTAGGCTGGAGTTTTTCATATACAGTATGGGTTTGCGCTTGCTCTTAACAGTAATAGAAAGTGACGTGAAGTGAATTTGTATGGGCCCTGAGGAAGATCAATGCTTGAGCTCAAGTAACACTCTTCCATGGACGTCCAGGTGAATGATGGGGAGCAGGAAGGTTGAGAATTTGTTGAGAGAAATTGCAATACAATGAAAAACTTGAAGCAATGCTGCCACTGCTGCTGTTGACCTGGACATGATCAATCTCAAGTGAGCTCTCAGGTTTGCTTTCAAAGAAAGATTTTTTCACATTGTTACAAACCCCTTTGTTCAGTTCAGCAACTGGACAGGCATTCCAAACTTGCTCATGCTATACGTGCTGTGCTATGTGACATTGGTTCATGCTAAAGTTATGATCCAGTCCTTTCCTGGAGACCCCATCTCCTTCAAATGAACCTTCTGATGTCCATATTTGGGCTGTATCCAATACATTCTTTTAACATTTTGAAATATATAACCCGACCAGCATAGTCACTTTACAAAGCAGTACTCCATGTGTAAGGAGGGGAGAATAAATATATGGAGATTTTTTTTAAACTTCTTTCTCAAACTTCTTTTTTTTGGTCTTCACACTGCTACTGTACCTTTATCTATCTCGAGTTTGGCGGATTGAAACAAGTACACACATGTTTACTTTAAGACATAGTTAGATGCCACTTGAAATGTTTCTTTTCATGCATTCCCTTAAACATCTCTGTGCGAAATAATAAAAGCAAGATGAGTATAGTATATACTGTATGTGCCAGGAAGGGACCAGCAGATGCAGAAAATTAGAGAAATATGGTACTGTATGAGCTAATGGGCAGTAGGAGAGCTGGATGTACAGGCGCATTTCACTTTGTCCCTCAGTGAGATAAAAAAGGGAGAAATGCAGGAACTATAGGAGAGAGGATGCAGAGAGAAACGGTCTTCACACTTGTTATTCCAAAAATTATTTATATTGTTGCCTTCCTTTTGTCAGGCATGGCATGTGTTACAACAGTCCCATTCTTGGATCTAAGCAGCTGAGGTGTGCATGATAGTGTGACCACGAATGTAGCCAACTACTGTATTGTTATGGTCATGACACAAGAACAGCCGTTGAACATTTCAGCAGCACCACATGTTATTATGTATTTAAATTATTTAAAGGTTAATTTAAGGGTTCTCGCAAAACACACCATTATATTGCCAGGCTACACAACAGAGAATTATTATATTTCTAGCCACCACATATTGTACCATCCCCAGCACAGCACTCTGCACATGTTGGCTGATCTGTAACACAGAAGCTCCGGAGCAAAAGTTAATGCTATGAAGCACAATTCTGAGGTTTATCAACATTTCCTCAGGGCAGCAAGGTCAGATGAATCTTCACAATCCACGAGATAAATGGATCAGGTTTCCACGCCACATGCAGTTCAGGCCCCAGTCGGCCAGCAGCCATATAAACATAGGCTTTCGGCCTTAAACACAGGGTGCTCGGTCTAGTGAGGCTTGTCAAAACACAAAATGTCCCTGAGCTGAAGGAGTGGTTTGACATGATCGATGGACACTGAAGGGGATATTATTGTGGATTCAGTCGAGTGACCTGCAGTTTTTCTCTTCCTTTGATTTGTTGGATAAATGAAAAAATAAAATGCTGAGGATAGAGAATTAGGCCCCGGCCACACGAGGACGAAAACGGTCGTTTGCGTTACTGTTTAGTGTCATATAGACCGTTCGGCCACACGAGGACGACCGAATATGACAGTAAACAACTGCGGAAACGATAACGGGTCCCAAGGTGGATAGAACGGCATACGCAACGCTTTGGGGGGTCCAACGGCTCCGTGTGTGCGCCCTATAGGCTACGATCATTTTCTGATAATGATGACGCAATAGCCCCGCCTCTCCCCACCTCTGCTGCTCACCCCCGCGTCAAAGTAAACTGCACACTGAATTCAGATTATTTATCTTTCTCTCGATATGGACATAAACGCGAGTGAAGTCTAATCTGACAGGACGGAGACACTCTGCTCACCTGCAGCTCCTCCCGCTGTGATGCAGCGGTGAACGGAGCAAAACACACACTTCAAGTCAGATCATCACCCTTAGCTATTTTAATTACCTCTCAAACTACCGAAACTAGTTATAAATATGTTTATTTTTACTGTCGGCCGGGTCACTCATTACTGGATCAGCTGCTGCTTGAGACTGACACTGACGCTGTCCGAAGAGAGGGAGGAAAAAGAGAGGCTCCATGTATTATATTATTATATAATATAGATTCGTTATTTATTTGTTTTAAAGCTCAATAAATAACAAAGAAGACCTTTGACCGGCACTTTTATAATTTTGTCCGGAAGATTAAAACTTTAAAAACTCTGCCCGGTTCCCTCGGCCCCCACCGCGGAGAATAAACAGAAGGGCAACCATGACAACCATGCTTCTTCGCTGCTTTTGTGGAGGAAGTTACAGCGCTACGTACAGGCTCCTGCATATGTACTGCAACTTCTCCAGCGGTTGGAGCTAAACGGAGCTGTCTCGTGTGGACAGACACTATCCGGTGAACATTGCGTGTGGACGGAAGCTTTTTTGCAATTGCGTTTGCGTTAATCCTATGCGTTTAGCCGTATGCGTCCTCGTGTGGCCTTAGTGTAAATCGGATTAGTTAAAAATGCAACATGCGGTAGTTCCGGTTTAAAAGGTGGCAGTATTTACACACAGAGGTGTTAACAGGGGGAGAAAGACTGTTTCCACTTACCAAGTTGCATACATTTGGACACCAGTGAGGGATTTAAAATGGGATAGGCTACCATATAAGGCGGTTTATTTTCCCTGCCCCTGATCTAAAAGGATATTGGCAAGTGAATACCCCTCATGTGTCTGTATCTATTTGACTTGTTGTTATTGCAACAGGTGTTACCAACAGATAAAATGTGGAGTGAGAAATACGATTTTCGGTTGAAGGAGACATTTCTTATCTAAGATAACCACTTTACTTCTGTCATAACCTGTCTCTACCCCTGAGTTCAGCTGGTAGAAAAAAGGTGTGTATTTGTTTGTCAGAAATGCATATACTCCGCTTGCGATTGTGTGTGGATGATTTGTTTTGTGTTACACTGTGTATTCGGACCCCTCTCCTGTTTTATTTTTTTAACAACAGCTGTTGCCACCAATGGCTTGGATTCAGAACTTTTCTGTGAACAGGTTAGCTTCCCAATCACTTCGTGCTCCAAGCCACCGAGGCTTGGAAGAGATTTGCTCACAAGATCTCAAAATCAAGCGAGGAGCAAAACAGAACATAAAGACAAAGTAACCCCTCAGCAAGATATTTGTTGAGGCATGATCCTACAGGCTGGTCTGTTGGTGCTACTTATAGAAATATTGGCATCGGTTCCTCTCTATTTAAAAAGCTGGCGGGCCTGGAGCATGGGGTGGGGACTGGAGATCTCAGATATTTGGCAAAGGCGACAGCAGTAACAGGAGGATACTTCATCATAGTCACAGTCACTGTCAGGTACCTGAGACCTTGCCAGCTTTTTCAATTTTTTCTGGCCTCCTAGCAATTTGCCAAGCAGAGAAATAGCAGTTGAATTGCAATCCGAGCGTAATTTTATTTGTATATCGCAGATGAGGGAGTGACCTAAATGTGGCTGAAGGACACCCGTAGAGATATAACCAATAATACAGTCTGAGGCGCTATTTCGCTCGGTTGCCACTAGAGAAATGTCTCATAGGTGCTTTGAGGAGGTCACCAGATGGCATGAAAGTCACCAGCCTTTAGCCCTGACAAACTGGAGCCTATTTAGTGGAGACGGTTTCCTTTCTAGTGTGAAAGTGTTTGTATAAGTAAGCACAACTAACAAACCATCTGTATGGCACAATATCACCAGAAGCATTTTAAACAGGTTTAAACAGTTTTCTGATATGGTTTTAACTTGTTCCCCAAATTGTTCATCACCTCAAACTGACAATACAGTCGACTATCTCAGATGGAAGCATGACAGGATAAGTGCAGTTCACTCGGAGCATGTCAAACAGCAGCATTGGGCTAATGGATTTCCTGTGTGTCCCTGTGGGATGTTTCACAATCGACTGGAGAGTGGCTCAGGTCCTGCCATTCACAAACCTTGAAGCTGATAACATGGGGAAGGAGAGCGGACAGACCTGTCACTCGGGCTCCCGTTCCAAATGGCTGCTGTTGATTTAACTGATTGGAGACAGGCCCACTTAAACAAAACAGAGCGCGTCCGTCCCGCTGAGAGTGTTACAGAGACAAAACACGTTGGTATAACCAACCTCTTGTTTACTCTAACACGGCAGACATGACCTTTCCTGAGCATTTCTAAAAACCAGTGGGACCTGACAGAGACAAAGTTGGGCTTGGGAGAGGAGGTATCTGCTAGCGCTGACATTACCGGCCATCTGCTTTTACAGGTCGCCTGGGAGAGCAGCTCAGAGGCAGATCCTTAAAACGGTGCAAGCAGCTTTACGATTTATATTTAGTCATATGGGCTTCACTGAAAATATATGAATAATAACTTTAAATGATTTAATTCTTAACTTTATTCATATGATACCACTGTTTTTTCTCAATTTAACTATTAACTGTTTGGTCTGTACAATTTCAGTAAATAGTAAAACTGTCCTAAAGCCTCTCATTTCTTAAGCTCATCAGTCTGTGGTGCCAAAATAATAACACTGGTTAAAGGTTTGGTTCACCCAGACCGCAAAGGACACTTTTATAACAGAGTTGCTCAAAGTGCATAAGCGTCATAATGCGCACATCGCGGGTGTTGCCGAATTATTCTCTCCATTCTACTGCTCAGGGCCCCCCCCTCATGAAAGGGGGGCCTCATGAAACACCTTTGCGTGGGGCCACAAGTTGGCCAGGGGTAGCCCTGCTACTGCTGTTAATTGACTTTTTTTCTATATGACTATATTTTCCCAGTGCAATGCTCAATGCGATGCTCAGTCACTTCTTCTTACATTAGCACTCTACCATCGAAGATTCGGTGACCCCTGCTCATTTGCCATGGTTTTCTTTCTAGGGCTACATCTTATAATTATTTTCATGATTGATTACTCTGCTAAATATGTTCTTAACATTGTTAGCTAAATGTCAGAGAATTGTGAAAAATGCCCATGAAACCCCCTTAAGCCAAAAGGGAAATCTTTGAATTATTTTTTGGGTCCGAAGAAAATTCAAAACCCCCAAATTATTTATCTTAATTTTACACAAGACAATTTACCATTGATTTGTAGATGTTCTAATAAAGCTCTAGTGTACATACAGGTGATTATATTTTCCTACTTCTTGGCACATTTTCCTTTATTTGATAGTAGGCAGTAAACTAGGCAAGAGAGATAGACATCCACTGGCCTGGTATCTGTTATTCTGCAGATATAGAATTCATTAATAAAGTTAAAATCAAGCATTTTTTATAGAATATTATTAGCTGTACAGTATGTGCGCTGCTGATTGTTCATGTTTGTCACGTTTCACTTAAGACTCACCATCTCAGTAAACCAGATGTTGTGTAACCTTTGCTGCTGTTTGAATGTGAGGAAAGTAAAAGATTGTGATGTGTTTTTACGATTGCATTGGATTTCCCAGAGTTTAATTGCACACATTTTCAATGCTGTGTTAAGCTTTTCTTTATAGTTGGGCATGTCAAACTGTTTTGTGTGTTGTGACTGTGTCTTTTATGGTTGTGTGTAATCAGACTGCTGTCCTTCTCAGGGTAAATAATAGATGTGATTTCACGAGGTGCTACTGTATCCTTGTGGCGTTGTTCCAATATGTCCTTTGGCCAGAGAGCATGAACCAGCGGCAGAATAAATGACTGCATATCCCATTACCCCCAGTGCTGGGTTTGCATTTTGTCCTCTCTCTTGGAGCTAAACTGAAGGGTATTTAGGGGGGCAAAAAGCCTGGAGTATCTTTAAAGAATGGAAGGAAGGAAATAGTGTGAAATATCTTTCCCTTAACACCCTGCGGTTTTAGGCCTCTCCTTATTGTTAAACTAGAATGAAAGCTTGTACAATTCTGGTTATTGCATGTTGTTTAGCTGGCAGCAGGAATAATGTAACAACATGTTAAGATTCAGAGTGAAGAGTTGGGACCAGCAGGGTAGCAGATTGACCTCTGCCCGGCTAAGTGATGGTTTCAGCTCGGCTCCATCTGCCCATTGTGTTTGCCCTTGGCAACCCAACATAGTTGCTGGTGTTGGTGAGTTAATGAGGACTGCGGAAAGGTTAAGTAAACAGGAGGGGCCAGCCTAACAGGAAAATTACTACTGCCATCATCACAGACCGTAGCTGAGCCGAGCTCGGGCTGCTCTCATCATTATGTCATTTATCAACTCTGATTTTAATGATGCGTGGGTAATATTGAACTGTAGATTACAGCAGCATGCCAGCACTACATATTGGCACCCCTAGCAGCTCAAATGCTTTCAAATATAATTGAAGACTACATTGTCGAGAAAGGTGGGGAAGTCAGCCCTACTTTTTTTTTGTCTTTTGAAGAATACACTCTGTGCAGCAGAGTGAGGGGAAAGTGGCCATCTTCAGTCTTGCTATCCCTCATGGTTGGGAAGAGCTCCTTGGAGCTGCTCCTCTGGATGAACACAGCCTGCCGACTCCTACATACCATGATGGATGATGGGATTGTTATTCAGTATTCCTAGGCTCCGCTCGGCTGCCAAGCTGCTGTCTCCTCCGATGGCCATTGTTCTCCGGTCGGCTGGAAGAGTCACCTTTATCCGATTGAAATAAATGAGATATACTCAAACTGAGACATTAATTACAAAGTTTATCTCCCGGCTAAAGTACACTAATAAAGGTCTCTAATAAGGCATCCATCATAGCTAGACTGTGTGGATGTGGCTAAGGGCACCGGCCAGAGGTCACCCAATTTGATGAATGGCAGTCATGTTTGATGCAATAAAAGATATTAAAAAGATATCCCTCCACACCCATTACTAAAGTTGTTCAAACAAGTAAACACACATGCTTTTTGTGGCCCTTTGACAGATATTTGGCTTCATGATTTCCGCAGACACAAACCATGAATTTCATTCGACCATCTCTTTTTAGGTCAAATACTGCACGCCATGTTTCTCTTGCTTCTTGTATTCACGGTTCAGCTGTCCATTTCTGCCTAACTTAATACTTCTAGCATATAGTAGACCTGGTTGTGTTCAGCCACAACATGTTTACTTGTCAATGTAGAAAACCTGCACAACAACTGTAAGTACTATTTTTGTGTGTTTGCTTTCAGACAATTATGACAAATGTGCAGTCTGCACTGCGGGCACTCTGCTGACGGCTGCAGGCCAGACATCACTTCTGCTGGCTCAAAGATAACCTCAAGGGAACATCCACCACCAACAACTGATTTAGGTTTTCTGTAGGCTAACCCTTTGGCATACCCATACAGTTCAGTTATTGAGTTGACTTTAATACCTGAGTCCAACCGTAACATTATATCATTAAACATCATGTTTGATCACATGAACCATTACTGTCCACAACAAACTTTGAGCTATGATACCTCCGGCCATTAGTGACCAGACAAGATGGCCGAGGGATATCCAAATGTTTTTGCATCCTGTTTTGTATCATCTCACCCCCGAAGGAGGACCTTGTGAAAACCTGGGGCTGTGTTTGTACATCACTGCTTCCTGCCAGATGATGCATTTAATCCAAAGCCGGCAGACATTTTATTTGTGTGTTTTCAAACACGTACCACAAAGTGCCACTTTAAACATTTTGCTAATGGCTGTTATTCATATACACCCTCCTGATGCCAAGAATAACACAGAGGTGGTGATCATACTCCATATTCAAGATAGCATCCAGTCATGCTTTAGTGCCTTTAAACCACATGTTTTTTAGCTGAATGCATGAGTGGGACCTCTGGGTGTTCAGAAACTCGTATTACAGGTGAAGTTCAAGGTGATTGCAAGTTTACCACTAAAGCTCTTGATGCTGTTAAAATCTAAAAAACGAAATAAAAACACACAAGGGTTATCCACTTAGCCAAGCTTAGGAAAATATATTTTTCAAATGCAAGGCTATGAAAATAACAGTTTTTACGCTCACTAAGTTTTCAAGAACATTTTCTTTTCTTGTACAGAGAAGCAAATTGTCCATGCAGTGCAATTTTAGTGACCATATTGTGGCTTTTGGCAGCGACTCAGAATGACTGTCTGACATCTCCACTGCTGCTCTGCTCTGCTCTGCTAAGATTGCACCAGCTGTCTCTCGTTTGCTTTCTAATGTCTTCTTTGTTAACATTTTATCAGCCGTCTGATGACGGCGTAACTGGAGGGCAGACTCCCTCCAGCACTGGACTACAATGACACGAAGGATGCATGACAAATATCTACTGTATTCGCGAGTCAAAGTGGAACAGTTAGGAGACAAGAAAATTCTACTGGCGATCAGTGCATTAATAGATACTCGACAATAGAACATTTGTTACATTTAATTCAGGTAACAGTATGTCAGCACAACATACAGTATTTTCCCATTGGTGTCTTTCTTGTCTAATACTAATTGATACAACATGAAACAATTACAGATGGGGCATGAAATGTTAATAAGTGACATGAGAAAATATTTTTAACACTGATCAAAGCAAAATGTTTGTGTCTTTTAATAATGAAACAGGTGTCCTCATGCACGTTGAATATCATACAAACATAAAAGCATTAATCAGTGAAAGAAAATGACCAGCATCCTCAAGTGTACTACTTACAATATGCAAAATAGCAGCTTCCCCTCATATGCAAAACAGCCCTTTTACTCCTCAAGATCTATTATTCACTTTCTTGCTTGCATATCCAATTACTAAATGAGCTTTGCCTCATTCCAACAACTCTAAAAGAAAAGAAAAAAGACCTTTGGTAGTAATTAGTAACACCGGAGGGTAACATGGCTTGTATATTTGTTGCTCTCAGTGTCTTTCTTTGGTGTCATTAATCAGTGAATCTGTGGACTGTGATGTGTGTTGATCATCCAGTAATATTTAAACATGTCTTCATCAACGAGCAGAACAAGGAACATATGCATACAATTTACTATACAGGTGACAACTTCTTGCACAGGGAAATGTGTCCAATGCTTCTTGTGACAAACAGTTGCCAGTTAAGGTCTATGTTTTGGGCAGAGAATCAGACAAGATGAGCTGCCTGTATCGTAATGATCTCCTGCTGTTCAGTTGCACATAATGCAAGCTGTGGCTGGTGGTGGGTCTGAAAGTCCAGTGCCATATTGTAGAAAGGAAATGATGTTACAGGAGCTTGTTTCTCCCCCTCACTGCAGCAGAAGTCCAGCCCTGCAGGCTGACCAAAGCTCCCTGGTTTTCCCAGGGCAAGCTGTCTTGCTCCTGCCTCTGCGGCTCATCTGTCATTGGCCAGACCTCAAGCTGCTGGACCTTTGCCTGAAGACTTTTAAAACTCTCTGGCGAGAGGTCATACATTGAATTAGAAAATCAGTGGGGGAAAATATTGTGGTGCCCGAGCAAAAGCAAGTATTAAACTGCCTTTTTTTTGTGGCAGCAGTGCCTTAAGCGTTGCTCGCTCTGTCAGTCTGAGCCGGCCAGTCATGTGAAGCTGCTGTTTATTTTCAGGGAGAAGACATTTAAATATCAGGGTTGAGTTCACTGCAGTTGACCTAGCAAATGTGGTATTGATTTTGTGCTTTCAACAACTATTCTCATTCATTCTATTTATACATGCATATATTAACTGTATATATATAACTGTAGTAGTAACTACTGTATTATGTACTGTATGTTTGTGTGCTGTTTAGTGCTGGATGAAGTATCCATATTCTTTACTTTAAGGGGACCTATCATGCAAAATGCACTTTTGTACGTCTTTTATACATGAATATGTGTCCCCGGTGTGTCAGGGAACTCACCAAGTGTCAGAAAACACAACCCTCTCTCTTTTCCTCCATACCCAAATCTCTAAAAACGGGGCTGCTGCGCTGCAACGGAGCTGATTATTATTTGAATTTTTCTGACGTCAGAAAAAGGGGTGCTCCGCCTATATGGGCAACTCTCCACCTATCAGGGGAATGAGTGACCCCTCGAAAGCGTTGGAGACGCTGTAGTACATATGCCAGGCCTGTAAGTGGCGCTGTAGTCTGCCACAAAAGCAGAATCAGCCCTTGCAAAAACAGGGCTGGAAAAGAGCAAATAGAGCGAAATGAGGCATGGCTAAAATTCATGATCTGTTTGGTATTTTGAAAAAAAACTTCACAGACATGTTTTATATAGGTATGACCCTACAATATATGTTTCAAATATAGCATGATAGGTCCACTTTAAGATGTACTGAGGAGTATTCTTATAAACAAACATAAGTTATTTTTGCATTCGGCGTTTGCATACTTTAAAAAAAATCCAGCATTGTCTATATTCATGCTAAGATTCTTCTTCCTCCCAACCTTTACTGACTAATTGCTGTGTATATTATGATATTAAAACATCATATTATGGCATCCGAGTGCAAGGAGCATTTTGATGTTTATAAAATTGTATATACTATTTAGTAATTAACCTATAACTCACCATCATATTTTAGTACGCACTTCATATGTTTTACTTTTATTTAATTTCATGTGAAGCAGTAAGTGTATATCCGTACTTAAGTAACTGCAAAACAAAAAAACAGTCTGTTAAGTTCATGATGTTCGAAAGGGCACAACAGAATAATAAAGAAAACTAACCAGCAACTGAAATGTGGGAAAGCACAGACAGCTCTTCCCCAGCAGCATCGCTCCACTTCAAGAGCTCAAGTGTTTGTCATTGAGCTTTATAAGGTGGCCTCAGCTGGGAAAACCACACCAGCCACCTCAGGGATGGAGAGCTCAGGCCGGGATCCTGGAGGGTTCGTGACTTAATTTTGCACATCGACAGTAAATAGATTTGCATAGGCCCGGCACATGAGTGGGGTTGTTGGACAAAAGCTTTTCTGCAGAGGTTGTGTGGACCTCCTCTGCGTGCTACTAAACAGACAGGAGATTTCAACAATTCTTGTGAGATATAAAGAATGAACATGTTCAGTAAATGCTCAGTACATACAAAATCTACAAGACTACAACTATAAATAAAACAAAGGACAAAAAGTGTGGTTACACTTCAGCAGCAGAGGAAAACTCTAATTTAATTATTCCTCTTTATCACTGAATTTAGGTTATGCTTGAATAAATCATTTAATAAAGGAGGACAATAAGCCAAAGGAAACTACTGTAAGTTCATCAATAATTAAAACAGATCTCCACTTAATATTACGACAACGATGTGGGGGTCAGTAGAGTACATGGTTCAAACCTTCAGTTCTGTTGACTAAACCTGAAGTTCACCCTCTCTTTTGAATCGCCTGCAGAAAACTTCAGAAATTAATTTCTCTCGCTGAGTTCAAAGCCTCTGTACGAGATGAATCCTGTGGGATGTATTGTTTTGCATAAGTTGTTATCTTCCAGGTTGTGGCACTGCACTCCCCTCTCTCTCTGGCTCTCTCTGTTTTTGAGGCTATGAGATTGTTTATGTAATATGATAATGCATTGTTTGTCTGAAGCTTCATATGTGATGCCGTCTTGCCCACATCTGGCTCACAAAAATAATTTTTGATCTCATAAAAAATAAATGAAAGGATGTTAGGAAAAAAGAAACATATTTCCTGGTGATAGTCCATTGAGGCTCTTAGTGCCAAACGTCCTATCCAGGAGCCCACACTGACAGCCAGTTGTTTCATACTCTACCAGAATTCACAGGGTACGATCTGCACAGGCATTAGGATTCAGTTCACTTCAGATGAAAGGACCATATCAAGCTGATGTTGATATGGAGGAGCATTTCATATACAGGACTGTCTCAGAAAATTAGAATATTGTGATAAAGTTCTTTATTTTCTGTAATGCAATTAAAAAAACAAAAATGTCATACATTCTGGATTCATTACAAATCAACTGAAATATTGCAAGCCTTTTATTATTTTAATATTGCTGATTATGGCATACAGCTTAAGAAAACTCAAATATCCTATCTCTAAATATTAGAATATCATGAAAACTTTTTCATGATATTCTAATATTTAGAGATAGGATATTTGAGTTTTCTTAAGCTGTATGCCATAATCAGCAATATTAAAATAATAAAAGGCTTGCAATATTTCNCTGTCGAGACCTGTACAAAAGGCCTGAGGAAGACTGCAGACTGTTTTCCTTCTCCTCGGGGCAGCATGATCGTCAGCGTGGGGCCAGAGCAGCCTGTGTAGTGTTTTGTATAGTGTTAGGAGATATGCTCCATTGTATTTCATACTGTTTATTGTTTTCACTTTCTTTTGTAAGAAATGCGTTTTATTTTCTCTTCAGTTTTGTTTTTTAACTTGGCTTTTGAGCCCTCTTTATTTTTTATTAATTAAACAATATCTTTAATTTTTGGCAAATCGGTTTCCTCTTTGTTTTTTCTCCCGGTTATTTACCGTTTTGTTACTTCACCCTAAACTAGTAGGGAATGTTACTTTCATTAATGCATGATTGTGTGCTGTTGACACTCAAGGCCATTTGGAGTAAAAACACATACAACACACACACTCTGGTTGGCATTAAAACGATAGAGATTTTAATATTAAATACTAATTTCACAATGTCTTCCAATAATATTACTGGGCATAAAATAAATCATGTTTTTTATACAACTTTATTTTGCAATTCCTAGATTCAATGCTGGACTCATCTAGCTCCAACTCTCAGTAGCAGAGATTGCATTGCACATCAGAGAATTTATATTGCCTCTCTTACTCTTTTGCTAAGTAGGACACACCTTCACTCTGGGGAAACACTGCCCATCTCTACAGCTAAGGAACTACTTCCTCTCAAAGGTCTGATTTCTAAAGTCAACAGTATTTTAATAAAACGTAGCACTGACTCATCTCTGCTTTAAATGCTAACCTCCACCCAAGAAGAAAATAAAAAGCTACGATGCTGTCTTTTTTTTTTTACTATGTCAGAAAAAAAGACAGCGATTACAGATAAAGACTGTTTACAAAATGTTCTAATACTGGCTGTTGAAGATGATGGGAATCCAGTGTTTGATCACAGTCCTAAGGCAATTTCTCAAATCTATCTGCACTACAAAACAGTCTGATGGAAAACACATTTGCTGTGCTCTGATTACAGATTATTGCAATGAACAAACATTTGTCTTGTCAACATCTCCGGTGTGAACTACTTTCTCGTGATTGTGATGCCATTCGAATTTCACTGCATGCTATTTCTCATGTCAAAAAGTTACTCTGCATTACTCGTCAGATGTGAGATAAGCTGCTCACAGGGCATTCTGCTGGCCCGGTCGGAGACAGACACCATTAACCATAACATCACGGGTTCATAAAACCATTTATGCATGTCATTCCCTGCTCTCTCTTCCCCTCTTTCCACATTTGTCCTGTCAACCTCCTCCTCCCACTGTTCAGAAGAAAAACAAAGGACACAACATGTATTTAACTTAAGTAGCATTCAATGACAGATGCAACTGTTGAGATCTAAAAGGATGTGGCTGCCATACACATTCTGTCTTGAGAAAGTGTTTTTATTAGATCATTAAATGAAAATCAACCTTTTGCTTTTTCGGTATCATTAACCGTTAATAAGTATTATAAAAAAATAGAATGTTTTAATCAGCTAAACTCGTACTATTGTGAAGTTTGTAAATGTATTATAATGAGGAATGTACATGTGAGAAGGATTTCATTTTCAACATAAATTGATCAACACATTTATAATAAAAAGCAGTTTTGTATGGAAATTGTTAAATCCATAATACGTTATGTTAATAGCGTAACACAACTTACTAAATATTTATCTCAAATTAATTGTAATTGGTAACAGATATTTCACTCCTACAAGGCCTTATTTGCTGCGGCACAACACACCCAATCTCTGACCGTACCATGCAGTCAGAGATGTATTTGGGCGTAAATTAAACACCACGTTTTGAAGAAGAGGCAACCTCCATGTTTGAAAAGTTGAGTGGAAGTGAAAGTTCCATTGTATAGAAATCTATGAAAAAATTGCCATTTATTTCACTTAATGTATTACCTCAGTTAACACATTTTTTATGGATTTAAGTTTTCAATCTCTAATTTCAAGTCTTCTTTAATTCAGAATGGTGTTTATTTAGTAAATTGCCTACTCATCAATGCATGGCTTGCTAAGGGAAGTAGGGCGTTGTTCAGCGTGTGGTTGTGCTAAAATACACTCCTAGGTGTTGATTGTTTTTCCAGTGAGTGTATTACAAACAAGCCTGTTTTGGCCAGAATTCTCAGTTATTCCAGTTTACCATTAATGGTCTGAAAACAAAATTGCGTGGGCCAAAAGGCATAACTTTATCAATAAAGAAAAGTTTGTTGCAGCAGATATTTAAACAATATCTGCTGCTACAAACATTTTTTGCATTGAATGTGGATCCTTTTCTTTTAAAACTGTCTATCAAACGTCGAACAATTGTATAGGGGAGCAGTGTTCTATCGGTTTAATACACATTTTCCAGCATATGATTATATTCCATACCATAATGGCATGCCTACTTTGTAGTGACTATTTTTTCAATTGACCTCCCTTTACATAGGATGAGTTTTCTCTTATGCTTAGCACTGATCTCTGCAGCCTTCCCGGAAAAGCCGGTTCCCTCACATGAGACAGCACTGTTACTTTGTTCTGGGATCCACATACATCTATAGAGGGACATGTACAGGACTGTCTCAGAAAATTAGAATATTGTGATAAAGTTCTTTATTTTCTGTAATGCAATTAAAAAAACAAAAATGTCATACATTCTGGATTCATTACAAATCAACTGAAATATTGCAAGCCTTTTATTATTTTAATATTGCTGATTATGGCATACAGCTTAAGAAAACTCAAAAATCCTATCTCAAAAAATTAGAATAGTTCCTCAGACCAAGTAAAAAAAAAGATTTATAACAGCAACAGTCGTTACGTGTCGACTAACGGGGTACGGTGCGGCGTAACTACGTCATAATAAGGCACGTTTTCCTAAGGGTTGGTTCATACTACGTAATACCTGTAAAAGTTTACA
>NW_011338263.1:48458-87651 GCF_000735185.1 Notothenia coriiceps
GGGGGGGGGGGAGAAAGACACACACACACACACACACACACACACACACACACACACACACACACACACACACACACACACACAGAGGCACCCACTACGGCACGTAACAGGTAGTACACATCTGTGAGCTTGGATCTATTAACAATGAAATTGAATGGATTAGAAATTGAATATTCATAACTATGTTTTTATTATTTTATATTCACGTGAAACTAAGTATGATTGAGTTTTGTTATCATACAATGAGCCATCGAATATATATATATATGTTTATCAACAAAGGGATATCTTTCACTTACCTGAAGGCCACCATAGTTTTTTGCAACATTTGGAAGGCAAGCCTCACCGCTAGATGTGACTAAATCCTACTCACTAGACATTTATAGAAAGTTCACAATGTACCAACAGTATACAACGGTATATTATATGAAGATGTATCTTAAAATAACTCCAACTCAACCAGCGTTATCAATCAAACGTTTACTTTTCATATTAAATGTGAAGCTGAGTGTGTTTTCTTTGCAACTGAAGTACTGAAAGTTATCTTTAACATCACCCTATACTTAAAAAATAAATACAAAATCGAAGTCTTTAGATAAAAGAAGAAGCCTTGAATTTTCTTGGTGATGTTTAGTTATACAGCAAGACAGAGCTTGTTTGCAGGCGAACCATTTCCAGTGAGAAGAGAGTACATTACATTAATCTGACTAATGAGCTATCACATTGAATAAATAAATCTACAGGAACAATAATGTATTTTAATAAGAAATGCTAAAGGCCACTCGGATGAAAAATTACCTCTCAAAAGTCTAAGCCTATAGAATAAATCTGACTTCCCCATCTTGTTGACACGCACGGGCCATGTGAAGTTAATTTTAATAATTGATCACCAGAAAGTGCTGGGAGAGAGCTTTGCTGATAAGCAAAAGAAAAGGTTTTTGTGTTTGAATCACAACATCCTATCGATTCCTCTTTGAATAACGCTTAGTGGAAGAGTCGCAGACTTAGGGATTATTTATGGATCCCTGTTGACCTTAGCAACACCCAGGGAGACTCTGTTTAAGGCTATGAAATTGAATGCCAAATCTGCACACATATGGATAAATCTAAAGCGACAGCAATAATCAGAGTGGAGAGATTAGTAGTTTTCAGCTTTATTTTTTAAGCCTACAAAGACATACATCATCATCAGCCTCACCTGCACTGAGGTCGCTTTTAGCCCGTGGTTTTTGAGGCACTATTCTAGTTTGTCACTTTTAATTTGTCAACAATTTGCTTAAAACAGAGACAACACTGGAATATTATGCAGATAGATTTGGTGATGTTACGGCCACCTCTGCGTCCTGAATGTAATGTTAAATAAAGTATTACATTTTAGTGCAGAAAACCAATCGTGCTGAAGCCTCAGGGCGTTTTAGAGGCTCTTTACAAAATAAAACTAATTAAAAAGCAAAAATGTTTTACTTCATAGGCATCAACATATTTTTCCTCTGTATCTGGTCCACTAGGAAACTGACCATGTCATTATTTTTTTTTCTTTCCGTTGCTTGCTACACTTGTCTTTTCGCACGATCTGTTGATTTTAAGTGAAGATGCCCAGAAACGTAATGGTTTAAAGATTTGTTTTGTAGAGTGGACTCTATCTGCACAGTGCGGCTAACTAATACGCAGCAGTTTGAGAGAGCAATCAAATGGAAATGGAAATGTGAGCAGCTTAAAGATGAAAATCATTTTCCCCTTAAGAGCTTATGAGTGTTCTGCCAAAATGTGTGATTCTCTTTTTAACTACGACTGTTCAGAGAGTATGCTGGCTGATGTTCACAGCCTCCTTCTGTTTTACATTGTTTGCTCTTTACTGTGCCTGATGCCTGAGATTACTACAGAACAATAGTGCTAGTGTTTCTTTGCCGTTTATTCAAAACAACAACATCAAATATATTTGAATACATCTTTCAAATAAGTACTCCTGCTACAAAAGCTTTACAAGTTTAAATGAATATCTTAACATTTAATAAGTAACTTAAGATGTATAGATGGTTAAAAACAACAGACCATCCTCTCAACAATTATCCGATCATACATGATGACAAATTATTACGCTATGATTAAAAGCTGTTTATTAAAAAGTAATCAGCATTTATGAGTGCATACTTGATGACAACTCTTAATGCTTAAGTAGATTAAGCTCAGTGGGGTAAAGTAACCAAGTACATTTACTATAGGTACTGTACTTAAGTACAATGTTGAGGTACTTTACTTGAGTATTTCCATTGTATGCTACTTTGTACTTCTACTCCACTACATTTAAGATGTACCTTTAGTTACTTCACAGACATTGATTAATGATAAACAACATGATCAACACTTAAATATGACTATAGTTAAACCTGGATTAATGCTACCCAGCATGAATTAATTAATTTAAATGAGCTTGTGATTTGTTGACCCTTTTTAAAAACATAAATACATCAATAATTACAGTCAAAAAAAATAATACATATGATTGTGAAATGTGAATTTGCATAATGAGTACTTTTATTACGGTACTTTATTTTGATGCTTTTTGTACTTTTACTTGAGTAGCATTTTGAAAGTATTCCTACACTCTGGTACTAGATCTGATTACTTCTCCCACCTCCGATTACGCTTATACATCTATCATAAAGAGCATTTAAAAAGCCACCATTTTCTACATATCATACGTAACATATGTTAAATAACCTAAAGTCAAAAGTCTAAGGTCTACTTTTACTTTGGTCATAAATACTTCTTTAAGCTTGTTTGTGCTGCAATTCTGTTCTTTTAAAATAACGTTCAAATTCTGTTCTGTGGGGGTGTTGTGTCAAATGATGCACCCCCGTCGTGAAATGCAATGTATAGTCTGCTATTCTATGTTGTCTTTTTGATGATTGGGTTGTCGAATCCTGGATTTTGGGTTGTCGAATCCTGGATTTTGCATTCATTCGTCACTTATTTTTCAGTACATTTTTTATTTAATATATGTTTTTATTTAATTGTGACGTCCTGTCTGTATAATTTTGCTTGTACTTGTGCTTTACAATGTATTGTTTATTTTTACATCAAGTGCTTGAGGGTGGGATTAATATAATTTATTTTATTTTGGGTGGTGCTTTTTATGAACAGCCTGGTTGCCACGATATGCACCCCTTGCTATCTCTGACAATAAACGTGTCACATACATGAAACTTGCTCCATTTATTGGTACTAGTCCTACAACTATACCCTCCAAAGTATTTATTGGTACTAGTACTACAACTACCCTCCAAAGTGCTTGAGGGTGGGATTAGAAGCATCTTTTTTTGGGGGGTGCTTTGTACGGAAGGCCAGGGGGTGCATTTCACGACGGGGGTGCATAATTTGACACAACAGGGGCAACCTTTGAGTTTCTTCCTTGGTTGATTTAGAAGTGAGGTAGTTTCCCTTTCTAAAACCACAGCATTCAACGGAACCGACTGAGGCAACAAATTCAAAGAATGTGGAGGCAGACACAAAGGGCTGAAGTGATGAAAGAACGTGACACGGGGAAGAAAAGAGACGCACGGGATAGTTGTCACTTTGAAACAGCCGCTGATCTGTAATGACACTGATATATAATCCGCATATACGTGGAGATCCTTCTTCTTGACATGCTGAATCCTTGCGGACTGAAGAAGCTATACAACTATAAATGTATCCACGTGAGACATTATTGCAGCTGTACATTTAGTTGGCGTTGAGTATTAATGAATTACGCAGTGCCAGTGTGTATAAGTGTGTATATTCATCCAGGGTGTGAATGTTAATATGCAGTTGCGAGGACCGAGTATTAGCAGTGGATTACAGGTGACTAGCAGCCTTTTCAATCTCTTTCCTGTGATACCCTTTGAATGTGTTCACTGCCTTTGAAGTGATGTCAGTTTTAAAATATCTCAGCCCTTTAATGTTTAACTATGGGTGTTTGCGTTGAAGGATTCTTCTTCTTTTTTTTGGAGGGAGGGAGGGGAGATGAAAGCATCACAACAGACAGCATCCATCAAAGAGCCGAAGAGTCTGGGAAAAGTCCCGCACATAACGAAGCATGACTTGTTAAAACACAACATGAGGCTGTTGTGTCTGCGCCGGGTGATCGGGGCGCAGCAGCGGGTTGAAGAGTCGAATGAAAGGCAGATCCTGACAGAGCTCTGAATCTGATCAACTGATTGTGTGTTTTGCGGCAGTAATGAGCTTTACAGTATGTGTGTAATGTGCCAGGAGCTGATTCGTATGCTGGATGAGCTAGCTAATTGTTCACAGTGCACGTTCCCCCAGTCCCACGGCTCCTCTGATTTTGATTCATTTAGCCTTTATTTTACCTCATTATACAGGCCCATGTTATTGCCAGGTTGTATGTGAGGTATTTTGCTGTGACGAAATTGATTTTGGTAATTTAATTTCAAAAATCAACTGTAGAAACAACCTGATCCCACCAGAATGCGTACAAATGACACGACTTTGCGAAGTCGTGCAATAGATACGCAGAAGTCCGTTTTTGCGTGCATTTGATACGCTGATATTGCACCTCAAACATTAAAACAAAGAGCTCTGTGGCTTCAGGCTTGATCGCCGTTCCAATGACAGTTTTAATGTTTGCGGTGCAATCAACGACACAGCAGCTTATTGAGTTATGGTTACGGTTAAATAAATGGCAAAGATATGTAGAAAATAAACGCATTTAAGATACGTTTCCAACAAACAGACTTTGCAAAGTCGTGTCATTTGTACGCATTCTGGTGAGATCAGGCTGGTAGAAACCTCTTAAATATAAAACAGAGTGGGAAGGGGAGCATTCACACTCATCTGTTTTGAAAGGTGAACTATATTTGAGTGTTTTTCGGACTTGAATTGTGAGAGAAAAACATCCTCTTTTCATTTTTATTTATTGCTCTCAACAAGCTGCAAAAAACAGCTTTATTAATTTCCTCATATTGCAACAAAAAGCAAAAGTCCCAGGCTGTAAACCATGCTTCTTTATACCCTGCACACATATCATATGTGAGGAGCCGTTGGGGGGGCCGTTTTTTATTTCAAGGCGTAAGGCAGCTAAGAGCAGTAAGGCCAGGAAGAGGATACAGAGCTGCAGTTCAGCCTGTCTGTAAACCAGGGGATGAAAATGTTCTCTGATGCTGATCCTGCAGTTGCTCTGGATCTCAAACTGCAGCACAGAGAACTGACAAAACCAGATATTTACTCTGGCATTGCATGGGCAGTCTCTTCTCTGCTCAAAACAAACAATACCCTATGCATGGCCATGATCTTACTTGAAAACAGTGTTTGGAGTTTTATCACACAAACAAATAAAATTCCCTCAGATGCCATTTTCTGGATCATCAAAGCTCTGTCAGTCAAAGCTGCTGTATTCACACTATGGTGATATCATAGTTTGCATTTAAGTTTGAAAGAAATTAACTCCTGCTGTGGAGATTCCACAACGGTGTGGACGTTCAGACTCTTTGGGTTAAGATTTCCCTGAATTGTCCTTGTTAATTATCACAGTTGATTCATCTCTAGCTCTCAGTGTGAGTCCATTTATGTGTGTGTGTTTGATTGTGTTTGAGTGTGTGTGTGCGTGTGCATGCGCAGCAACTTGGCATTCTACCATTGTGTGGGCAATGCACCCCTGAGGGTAGTACCCCACAAAGCAAGTAATGGCGCTAAGCATGCTGATAGAGGACTGATTTAGACTGAGAGGCGTCTCTAATCTTACGAGGTGTCAGCAGTGTAGTGCAATAGATTAGCCGACTCTTTCTCTTTTATTTCCTCTGCGATCATCATCTCCTCTGTGTTCAGCACCTCCTCCAGCAAGGACCGCTGTGAACCACCCTAAATTCAAATTGTATTATTGTTATTAATAGTCGTGATAGCAGGCTCGATTTTGTTGTGTTTAGCAGCGGATGCATTAGAATATTTCTTGGGTGGCAGGATGCTGTATAAAACAAAGATAACTTGGTAAAGACTATAGGCCACTACATCATTTTAATATTTGTGTTGGTAACAAACTAAATCTACATTATGCCCTACGGAGGTTTCAAAATGGTGAAGTACTTTAAACTGGCATCGAATCTGGTCAGATTAATAAGCTTGCTAACTCATTCTTTGGCCTGAGTTTTTGTTCAAAATTTAAAAAAACTTACCAATTATACATTATGTATTCTTTTAGGCTAAGTTCCTGTATGACTGCTGGTGTTGTTTCAACAAACAAGGTGTTTGTAAAACAATACCAAGCCCTAGCCTGTAATTGGTCACATTAAAATGCAGTGGCAGGAAGTTTCTTAGAGTTTTAACACTTCTAATACATTTCAAGTATTTTACTTCACTATAATTAATATTAAAGTCTACAAAAAGCATTTCAATTTGACATATTATTTTAAATTGAATTAAATACAAATATGTAAAAAAGCATCCACAACCTCAATGAACCACAACATTTAAAATGCTGCTTACCCATCCATCCATTAGCAATAGAAATCCAATAATGTAGCACTAACAGGGGTCTGGATAGATCCTCCTCCGCTGTGCACAACATGAATCATTGCATTATTTATTCAGATAATGTGTTTGAATTTACATTCTTTATGTTAAATGGTGTTCTAAATATGCACTGACAAGTGAGGCAGTGACGGATACGTCTTCTTTATCTGAGGTGAGAAGTGCAGAGGGAGATAAGCGAGCGCTGTGTGATGTGATCTTATTAGTATGTTTGCTGACTTGAAGGTACAGATGCAGTGTGCCGCACAGCCGTACAGATGCAATAAGCTCCCGTGAATATGTGTGAGTCAGATGGACTCTGGTTTGCTTGGCGTAAGGAGTCTTTGATGTTGTGCTGCGAGATCTGGCGCTCTGATCTGGAGCATGACATTATGTGCGACTGCATCGGGAGTTTTTGCATAATATACAATATAATGTTTTTCCACACAACATCAAAGCTTCATGTTTCCTCTGTCCTCATTTTCTCATTCTACTCTCCAAACAAGTTGACTCCTTCCCATTAGAATAAGCTGCAAACATTAGTGTTCAATTGACAGTACAATATATGCTAATGGTGTCAGGGTTGTGGTTGCGCAGTGTATCCCCAAAGTAGTTACAGAGGTGTCTTAGCTGTTTGTTTCTGAGAAAGATGTGGAAAAGCCATTACAACTTTAACTGTGCAAATTGCTGCAACCAAATGTGACCACCCGAAGTCATTTGGCTGGTACACTAACAATGGACGCCTGAAATAGAAACACAGCCAACACGTATATAAATGTGTGTATCCTGCTGCATTATATTGTGCATTGTTGACACTTTGTACCAGTTGGAGGCACATAAAGAATAAAGACGTATCTTTAACTTATGAAATCAGTAAACAGCGGTGACAGAAAAATAAAGTGTGCAAAGGCAACAGGGATGGTGGTGAAAAAGCATCAAACACAGCAGGGGGAATGAAAAGTTAGAACTGCTTTGATTAATCATAGAGGTGCAGATATCCCCCGAACAAGCTTAGCAAACTGAGCCTCTGAAGTCTTCCTTTTGAACCTGTTCACAAACTGTTCTTAACCCACACATACAAAGGCAAAACAGACAATAAGGATACACTGTATTAGCGAACATGTTGAAAGTCTAGCATCAGGAGTTGGTTAAAAAAGTTTCAGTCAGAAAAGCCAGCAGGTGTTCACATGATTGGAGGCTGGAGCCAGTGTTCCTGCAGTTCTTTGTAGAAGTAGCTTAGCCTTTAAAGGTGAGGTCATCCAAATGACAACAAAATAAGCATTTTCTTATCTACCGGTAACTGTAGTGGTTTCTAGCCATTTAGTTTTAGTATTATCTGATCAAGTTTTGAGATTGTTTTAGTTTGAACGATTTCTGCTTTAAGGCCAGTGTCAAAGTCGATAACATCTTGTTTGTAGTGGTCAGCGATGAAAGATAATATTTACAACTCTCCCATGTTAAACTATTGTTTGGCAAATCATTTCATAGAAGTAATTTATGAAGTACACATTTCAGGATCTACTGTTAATTCAATCCATATTGGTCATGTTCAGAAAGTAGGGATCTTTTTTTGTATCAGTCGTTTCCAACCATTTTCCTTCAGGGACCCTTTTCTATCATTGATTAAACTGAGCGTAACTTAGTGACATGATTAATGGATATATTACATTAGATTTATTGACTTACAATTCGATAAAAGAACAACTGAACTGAATAAGCAAGATATTCCACAGAGCTCGTTGTGAACCGTTTCATGTAGAAACACCATCAACGATATCAAAGCACAGGCAGCGTGGATCTCCACAGAGGCTCGTGCTCATGAAACCTCAGGAGGCTGTCCAAACATATTTTTCATGTTTCTAGACGTTTCACCTAGTTTTGGGATATCTACTGTAGAAGCAGTTAGTCACACAAATACACTTAGAAAAGCTCATTTGATTTTGACTCACTTCTTCAAGAAACATGCTGAGTTCCTGCTTGTTTTCTCTAACATAAACTAAATGACTAAATTGCCTGTTATACAGTCTATGGTTGGTACATATTCAGATACGGACCCCCAGCAAGCCTCACAGTCACTGAGGCTAATTGGAATCCAAATATAGAATATTAACCCCGTGCTTTGCCCACACCACTGGTCGTCATTGTTACATCCCCTCTGGGACGAGTTTGAATGCTGGCACCAGTCAGGCTCGTAGCTGTGCCGCCTTTTTTCTCGATATGTTTGAGTTTGCGAGTTTGTTTCTGGCCTGTCAGTGCAGCGCATCAGCAGTCGTAACAGGCAGTCCCCGTGGAGGGCAGACTGACGGGTAGGTAATGATCAAAGAGGCCGTTTCCTGTGTTTCATGTCGAGCTCAGAGAGAGGCACATCTGTACTGCCGGTGCCTCTTCCTTTTCATGGGCTCCAAATGCAGATAGCACTCACTCTACTCGCATGTCCACGCATACATGTGCATTCAAAAACTTTAGTCATTTTGAGCATCCTCACATTAACTGCTACTAACGCATTTCTCAGATTCAGCCTCAGTCTCGACTGCGCCAAACTCCCTCCCTTCTAAAAAAAATAACTGAGCTCTTCCTGCCTGCACGGCGACTCAGTCATCTCAAACTGCCATCTGAACTGTATCGCACATCCATAAAATATTCACCTGAAGGGAAAACACAGGCAAAGCCACACAGTCTGACCTCCCCCCCCTCCCTTTCCCAAGTAAGCAGGACTATCTCTCTGACTCAGGTGCCAGGCCACTCACAGATATCTTACCCTCAATCTTGTGTCCACAGTTGCCAGTGGCCGTGTGGACGGTTTATACTCGGCTCTGCTCTGTTCAGCCTGCCAGTTTCTGTTTAATCAATTGGAGCAATTCAGATTGTATTTGAGAAAGGCCAAATCTCATCTCAGGTTGGATGTTGTTGGAAATGAAGTGCATCCTTGAGGATGGGAGTAAAACCAGCTTCACTTTATCTTAAAGATTAAAACTTCAGGGTCACGGTAATCTGTCTTAATGAAACTGTCAAGCAATCCGAGAATCTGTAAACTGTGTGTCACCCTGGGTTTTCCTGCACTTACTTGTTTGCACATGTGTTTTAGCTTACAGAATGTATAAATTATTTTTATTATTTTTTAAATGACTGATTGGCAGACGAGAGGGTTATGTGATTGCAATTAGAGGTAAATTAACCAGCAATTAACCAATGTTAAGGTAATTACGTAGCCAATCAAATACAACGACTCAAAGCAGGTAGGGGATGCATGAAAAGCTCTTTTAATTGTCTATTATTTATCCCTAGAGCTCCATGCTGATAAAAAGCCCATGTTGGTCGCAATCTGCTTTCACTATTTCATCTAAAAGAACTTTTCCTTTACGCAGGTTTGATCTCTTAGCCTTTTGAATTTTGCAGGAAACATCATTTATATTACTTTTCAACCTTCACACCTTTGCACCGCCGGCCTTGGCATGACAAGACTCAATAGGCTTTTTCTTCATACAGACTTTTAACAACAACCTGAACTATGCCCCTTCACCTGATAGTACACATGTACGTAGGCTGCTATTTGATGAGCACCTATTGATCTATGCTGAAAAACATAGCTTTCATTAAAACAAATCTGCAGAACCTTTTATTTCTGGATTGATTTGAAGATAGATGATGTCGATGCATCAATACATTCATTACATCTCTTAAAAATGTTCTTGTTTCAACTATTCATTTAAACCACACTGATTAAAGGTTAATTTTATATGTAAAAAATATTCTTCACTTTGTGTGCGTTATTGTATATGTGTTGCCGCCTAATCTTGCTAGACAGACATTATTTGGGGCATTTGGAACCTCTGGAACTGTTACATTTAGTCTTTTAAAGTTCAGATTGCAATCTCTGTCAGACTGGTGTTTTTTATGGCATTTTATATCATCATTATCATCATATCAGGTAAAAAGAAAACACAATCATTCATAATAAAATACATATAAGTCACAGTCCTATCAATTTTAAATCTTGCAGTGAAAACTGACATCTTCTAGCTTATTATTAATGAGGTTAATTATTAGAGTTTAAGAATACACTTTTGCCTCAAAAAAGTGTATTGTAATATGTAATAAACTATAATTTAAGCCTGCATTGGACATAATGATTGAAAAAGTTGAGAAAGTAAAACTTAAATAATAAAAATAATGAAAAAATAAGAACCAATATTTACTATACAAGCAGCATAGTGGCAGCAATTTCAGCTGTAAATGAATACACTATACTAATATAAAATGCTTTTCTCTTCCTCTTCCACAGAGGGCTTGTCAATAAACAGCAGTGAACTCGAGGCTGACCCTTTTTTTACCTGAGGCAGGCAACTGATCCCTCTGGAAACCAACTGAGGCTCTGTAAAAGGGGGATGGGATATGTGTAGCTGGCAAGCAAGGAAGGCTTCAAATGATTGATAGCCATTTGTTTTGCCTGCTTAATACAACATACACTCTCCAGCGATTCATCACCGGAGTGAGGGGTTTCAACAGTGCCTCTGCAGAGCCCACTGAAAATAATTCATTTTCTGCGAGCTAGGAGCCAGGCCCTAATGTTAAATATTCATGCGGGTCCAGTCTAAATGATGTGGCCATTGGCACACAGTTAGAGCACACTCTGCGGAAGGGAGGAAATGTCAAGCTGTGAATAAATGAAAGCAGTGAAGCCGTATATTACCCTGCCATTGTGAATTTACTATAGTTGCCATTTTGTAAGGCCACTTCAGATAGACCTTTTTTCATAATCAATACACTCAGTGAAATATCGACCATATTGCCACGTTGGCAATAATCTGGAACTGTGTTTGCTCGTCCTTTATTCACCGTTTGTTGCCTAATTTGTGCCTCATGAATGTTAACAGGTGCTATTACTGTAGTAAGAGTGGGCCATTTCAGTGAAACACACTATCAAAGCGTCAAAGTTGACTCTCTTCAAATATGTCGATGCACTGCGAGCGCTTCTTGTCACATGAGATCAATATGGCTTGTGCCTATGCAGCTGTTACGGTTTGATTCCTATTGACTGCCACATCAGTCAACCGCATTCATTTCTGAGACGTTTTCACAGCATGGGCACGCTGATACGGAAAAGATGTTGTCATGTTTGCACATCAATTGTTTTTCAGAAGTTATAGGTCATCTTCTGCAATGATATCAGTAAGCACAGTGGAGGTAAAGGGCAGAATATAATAGAACATACTGGGTTGAGTATCCATTTTGAGGAGAACTCAAATAGAGAGCATAATGTCCGCTGTGCATCATTTGGATGGAATGGGGGTTGTTAAATGGCCTCATATTGACAGACACACTCTACCAGTATTCATTTCTATCACACACATATGCGTTCACATTCACACACACATTTCCTCCCGCAGTCTCTGACTAATGAGGCCTAGGGCTGGAGACGGTTCCATCAAGGAACTTCCCCCTCTTTCTCGCTCTCTAACACGTACACACACACACACACACACACACACACACACACACACACACACACACACACACACACACACACACACACACACACACACACACACACACACACACACGCTCTCTCCCCTCTCAAACATGCACCTGATTGATAGCAGTGATTTGACTGAGAAAAGGGAAATGGGAAATTGAAAAATGGTGGAAGAAGATTGGAAACAACGTGCTGATTATAAACTCTGTGAGGAAACAAAAGGCCTTCCTTCTCCTTTTTTCTTAGCACAGAGGTAGCAGGTGTGGTTCTGACAGGTGCCTGATTGAGGCGCACAAAAGACATTACATCTGCAAACAAATGGACGTGTTTAGCGTCCCCGGATGCAGTTAACGTTTTGGGCTGATAGATGTGATTATGAGTGTATGAGCAGTGGCAGCCAGAGAATGAGCACAGGTGTTGGGAAGAGTGGGGCAGAAAAGAGGTGTGTTATTGTTGTGGTGATAATAATCCATCCATACAATTAATGGTATGCCATCACCAAGGTCATCAGCCTTTTGGAATGTATTTAATATGCCTCATATTGTGATAATGGAGCCTCCCTCTGCTGGGGACAGGCGTGAGACCATACCGATTCATCATCATGAGAGAAACAAAACTGAGAGCACCAATCATACCGTTCTAAATTCACTGATTTACAAAATAACCTCAATTATATCGATGCCATCGCTATCTATTTTGGTCTTTCTATGTTTATGCTCTCATGTTTCAGGCTAATAAACGATAACACTTTTATAACAGTGGGAATAAATTAGTTGCTACCTCCTTGTTAAACAGCTTTGTGTATTCTATAAATGAGGAAGCTTCTTGGCCGAGGCCCCAGTGGTTTAATATTCTCTGAGAGCTTCCAGACAGTGAGTGGTGGTGCAGCAGCTGTCTCCTGACCCTGCCGGACCCCCACTTACCCCTCTGACCACCTCCTTTCCACTGGGCATGCTGTGGAGATGACAAGCCTGTCAGAAGCTTCTCCTAATGTCCTAATTACCCCTCTCACACACACACACACACACACACACACACACACACACACACACACACACACACACACACACACACACACACACACACACACACACACACACACACACACACACACACACACACACACACACACACACACACACACACACTATTATATACAAGTATTGTGCAGATGTACGTGCATTCACAGTGAGTAAGCAGATGCTGGCAGAAAGAGAGCTTCTGTGAAGATTGCCCATGTGAGCTTTGCTGGCAAGAAATCATACTATAGGTGAGGCATTACATTACACAATAGCAACAATCTCTCCCTCAAGATTCTTAGGAGGCTTTGATTTGAAAGTTCTCAGAAAGTTTTGATCCGGGCAGGGCTGCGCTTTGAATCAGAGCTCCGGTTTCTCTCCTGTGGTAACGAATGAAACGCTCCTGCCACAACTTTCCTCTAAAAGAAAAATAAAGTCAGAGCAGGGCTGGAAAGATGCTTTATAGCAGTGCCTGCTCCCTCTGAGGAGAAGAACAGAAAAAGATGCAGTGTCACCCGAAATAGACAATCCAAATAAGATGTGATGTGTCACTTTGCCGGAGGTTAAGCTTTGCTTCGGCTTTAAGCGCGAGCGTCTCTGCTGCATTGGTTTTTGGGTGCAGAGCACACTGCCGCTGCTGCTCTTAAGTCCATGCTCAGTCAACCAGTCTTGTTAACATAACAGAGTGAATGATTGTGCCTCGTAGGAAAAGGGAAATCATTGTACCTCCCAGCGATTGCAGTTGCTTTGTGATTTATCGACCTCTGAAGTTACAGCATTTGTCAAAATCAGCATGACTTAATAGTCTGTTAGTATAATATTTCATGTTGATTTGAGATATCCGGCCTCATAGAAGTCTTGTTTTATTATGCCAAATTACCTTTCGATAGATGTGTCACCGTGGTATTAAGCAACCGCTGTCTTATTTTATTTTTCATTTTTGCATTTTGAAGCCTGTTTATTTGAATAGCAGAGAGAGCTTGGTGTCTGTCATGGGTGTGGAACTGCAGGCTGGCATCTACAGTAGTCAGAAATGTGTTAGCACTCTCTTTTTTCTTGACACGACTGTGAGAGCAGAACGCTACCTGAGTTGTCATTAAAGCGGCTCGTTGCTGTTTGGGGTTTCTTTTTATGTGCGTGTCAGCCGCAGAGACACTTTCATGCGTGATGTGAGTGACAGGACACACACCTTTGAGGTAACACTTTTTCTTTGGTGTTCAAAGACATTACTGATGCTGAAATGTCTGATAATAAGCCTTTATTCATAGGAAACATGCAACTATCATTGTTTATGTGCTATTGTAGATGCCCCTTTGCTAATAGGAGGCAGGGCACTTGAATATATCTGCTTTTTATCTGCCAGCATTTCTGAAGGATTATCCCTTAATCTCTCAGAGTAAAAACTGTCTTCAACAGTATGTGTCCTCTTGGCTTTTCATGAGAACAACATTCAGGTCATAGATTGGACATTTACAAAGCATATCCCATTAACAGTAAGCAATTAACAACCTCTGTGGGGATACAGGCAAAATCTCCTTCTTACAGTTTATCGTGCAGGAACATGCTTTGCGTCTCCGGTAAGCCAACCTGATTAATTTTTTTTGTTGACTCTGGGGAGAATTAATCTAAGTATTCCCCAAAGTCTTTGCAGGTGAGTGATTTGTAATATACTGACAGGTTGGGCTGGATTAAGTTGTACCTGAGAGCTGAAAATAATAGATGCAGGTTGCAGATACAAATAAATTACTGAATTATGCACAAAATAAAATGTTTCTTACAGAATAATGTATGCTGTTTAAATTAAAGCGTCCACTTAGCTGTACATTCGTGGGCTTTTTCTTTTGTCTAAACTTAAGTTCCTCTTCCAGAGCTTTTTATTGTATGACACCATTTTCAACTGTATGATTTCTTCACAAGCATAGGGAGTATGCGATACATATTCATTTTTATCCTCAATTAATCATCTTTCTCAATTACCCGTTATGTATTTAAATGTTAAATAGTGAAAAGTGAAAACCAAAAATTGCTTAATCCCAAATGTTCACACGAAAATTTTTTATTTTGTCAAATAAAACCCTAAGGTATTTTGTTTTGTCTCATAAAAAACAAGGAAATAGTTAAACGTAGAGTCATATCTTTTTCTATCCTTAGATTAATAATTGTAGCTCTTGTATGGAGTTTGCAAAGTTGCCATGTAGCTGGATATGTTGAAATGTAATTATTGCGTCTGCAGATAAAGATCAAGTGATGAGGTTGAAAGCTCTGTGAAATGATGCTACCAAATGAACCTTGAGACGAGAGATTGTTTTCTCAAATCTCCAGTAACAGTTCCCGTATACAATGTCAAGGGCATTTATGTATCTACAGTATAGGTAATGTATGAATTATTTAATGTGCATTTTAAAACTGAATATGGAAACAACGAATACCAGGGGGTATCGGGCACCATCTTTTTTCTTTTTGCGAGGACAGCCGAAACTCTTTGATGGGTTTCTTTTGTGAAAATCCTGACCTCACAAGTCGTCCGTGTTTATTGGGTCCACTCTGCAGGAGCTCGCTGCTTCATCCGATTTCCTTGAAGAGAAAAAAGTTTGAAGCCTACCTCTGATCCCTCTAATTAAATGAAAACACAGTGGGCTCCACACAGTGAGACAGCATCATTACACACACACAAACACACACATACACCCTCACAATGGCAGCCCATGTGGATCTCTACGGGGAAGTACACAGAGTTCCAGCACGCAGCTTTGTTATGTCCTCTTATGCAGTGCGATCACACACTAGTTTGACATGCAACACACTGCAGATCATGAGCATAAATAAGCAAGGGAATGTTTTACCTGAAAGGAAGAACATTAATTCAAAGGCATCACACTAGTACTGAGAAGAAATGTTGCCTCATTAGTGTTACCCCACTGCTTTTACTGAGCAGCAGCCACAGAGAGAGAGACATGGGGGGGGGACTATATGCCACTCTTACCACACAGGCGGCCTGTCTCCTGAGATCTTAGTTTGCCTCAGTGACTAGAAAAGTGCAGTTTATTCTGAATTTGTTTGGGTGGCAAAGGGTTAAACACAGATGCCTGAATGACGGAGCACCTGGATCCTGCGTCTTACAGAAAACATAATGTGGTGCAAAAATACACGCTTTCAAATGTTCACAATGAGAGTGTTTCCAGCAGGAAATGCAACATCAATCTAGGAGGAGAGCGGGGAAATGTTCCACTTTTTCTGTTTTCCAACATAACGCTCGGGATGAAAAGGAGAAGCGGTGAGGAGACAAGGACAGAGATTATTTGGAGGATGGTTAGCCTGCCTGCTCTGCTCCAGCGTGATTGACAGATTGGTGCAACGGCAGCACCCGCACGAATGCCATCACACGCATTTCCCTAGAAATCTGTCTATCAGCACTGTCTAAGCAGAGCGACAGCCATGACATCTAATCACAAGCGAGCTGGCACCTCATAACTTCTACCTAATGTGCTGCAGGTACAGAGGAGCGAAGGCGAGCGCGGCAGACACACCACAACGCTATTTATAGCCCCTTCAGAGGCCACCAGCAGGAAGTGGATCATCCTGAAGGGTTAGGAAGGTGTCACCGCACTACATCACAAGTCTCTCGGTTAAGATATAGGTCTCTGTTGACAGGGTGATGCATTTTTCTGGGTTACTCTCTTGTAAAGTAAAATGAGGGCAGATATACTAAACATACAAGATGATAATGAGTCATTTACATAATGTTGCTACAACATTATAATTACCTGGCAATTAAAGCAGCTCAAAAGCCTCATTATGGGCTGTCCTGAGGGCTGGTTAGACCGGGACGCATACGGTGTGCTCATTCAAGCTCGAGTTTGAGTCTGGCTATCACGCTCGCGGCCTCGTTTTGTTCAGATCACTCTCAGCTGAAGCAGAATTGCCCCAGAAGCCTCATTATGCTGAAGTATCGCATAATAAAGACAACATTTTGAATGACACCTGAAGTTTTTCAAAGTGGCATGGCCTCCTGGACAATGTTCGCGAAAATGTCCTCATCGTGTGAGATTTGTCACTCAAACCTCTTTTGTCCTGGGGGAATTGCTGACACATTGAGAATGCACAAAGGAGTATAACAAGGACATGTGTCATACCTTACACCCTTATTAAGCCTGCAATGACAAGTGAGACAAGTATTCACTTTAACATACTGTACGCTTTTCACCAGAGCCCCCATTGCTCAGAGTAAAGAAGCTACAAAGTGTGTGTGAAATGTCAATAAAATAGAATATGGTTTGCAAACTATAATTCTTTTTTTTAGATATGGATGTACAGCAGAGGGCAAGGATGTGTGTGAAAGAGAGAAAGAGAGAGGATGGGTGTTGCTTATGAATAGCAGACAATGAATGATGGAAGCTCTCCCGAGGGTGCAGGCCCTGAGCACTGCTGCGGGGACTTGGGAACACGCCAGTCTCCCATGCCCTGTGAGATGCCAGTTTGGGTGGGCACCGTTCCGAATGGGTTCTCTCTTCTCCAGGATACACGGCAGGGTCCTGGGGGAGCGCCTCCAGGCAGTGGTTGCTCCAGGGAGGCATGGCTGGAATCTCAATAAGGGACACAAGGGGGGGGGGAGAAACAAGAAGTTCATATATCCCCTCTGTTCCTCCATATTAATATATCGCTGGATGAATGGAGGCAAAATTGCTCATTGTGTCTGGGACTGTTAACACCTGTGGAAAAATAGAACTTCAAATAAATACATTATGATCCCTTTTGTATTTATCTTTACAGGTGGTAAATAAAAAAAAATGATATGAAGCTTTGATACAATTTAACAGCAGTATTTATCACCAATGAAAAAGTATTTCACCAGTGTAATATAACTCTCTGCTAACAACTTCTTTTCTGTTTTCTCCTATTCTCTTCCACTTTCATCCTCTTCCTGTGCTGTACCAGGAGCTGCTGAAACCGTGACAGGTACTCTTTCTTTTTTCTGCTACCTGCTGTTCATTTGGAAGTGCTTTCTTCTGTGTGTGTGTGTGTGTGTGTGTGTTGATTGGCTGTCCATTGCAGTCTGTTTGTCTGTGCATATTGACATGAGTGGTTTGTTATGGTCGTGTTTTCTTTTCAGGCGAGGAGGAGAGAGCCATGCACTCACAATGCAGATCCACTCCTTTTATTCTTAATTCTCAAATCAACATTTCGCCACATGTAACGGCAGATTTCCATTTGTTTCCGACCACTTGGTTGCCACTTAAGTTGGTCTGTTTTTTAATTAACTTTTTACTGAGATCTACAATGCTCGGAGGTGCACTTTACCAAATGTAATTATATCAACACCGAAAATAAAACACAACTGGTGAAAACAATCTCGAAAACAAGACTTTCCATGTTAGCAGCTCTGTGAAAATGAAATCAGAGCTTTGAGCTAGATGCTTATGCTAACATGTTCACAGTGACAATGCGTACAAGTAAGTTGCAGGTTCTATGTTTAATATATTCACTAACATAAGCATTTTCAATAAATATAGAGTAAATAAGTAAATATGTATAATAATAATAATAATAATAATTGTTCAGTAAAAAACGCTTGGACAAATGTAAGTACAGAAATATAGACATGTTTGTCCATTAATATACATGTATACACTATATCAAAGCCACATTTGGCTTGTGCAACACATGTTTTCTTCCTCAGGAACATGAGTTGTGAGTTATGCAGCTCTCTCCTCTTTTCTGTGATTGTCCAGCTACAAACTAACTCCCTTGTAGAAGAGCTGGGCTAAGCCTTCAGCTCTTCATGTTATCTTGGTTCCAACATGATGTAAGGTATCAGTGAGTTATTGACAGCAGTTCCCTGGTTTAAGCTGGTTTCACTGAAGCCCAAAAAACACATGGCAACAACCACTTTCTAACAAATAATCAATGATAAAAACACTGTATCTTACCTGTCCAGATGCTACAGTAAGTCCAAAATGACACTTTGAAGCACTGCCCTGAAATATTTGTACTTTATTGATTAGGGGTTTGTAAGGTTCATTCATCTGTACCAGACAAATGTCAGCTTGAAACCTTTCCTAATGCAACTATAAGTACAATATTGAAAAGGGAGACTAACAGTGTAGTGAGTCTGATACCAATTTCTAAAAGTCACAAACTTTAAACGTATCCTTTATTTTAGACCTCGGAAAGCAAAGTGAACATGGCTTTTAATTAACTCATGAAGCTTTAGAAAATGTGCAAACACTTGATAAAGGATGCCACAATATAAAGTGGTACTCAATAATTAAAGTGTATCAATACTTTCATTTACTTAGAAAATTGACATATATACCTCTTCATATGTCACCACAGCCTTATTTTCAAGTCATGTTGCAGCATCATTATACAATCAGTTCCACTGAGCTTCTAAGAGATCTTTTCTTTGGTAAAAAAATAAAGATGGTCAAATTAGTGGGTTTGAAATTTCTGGAACCTTCCCATGCAAAGGGTCTAGGAGGAATGGCACAGCGCTAATTATACTCTGAGACTGAGTACTTCTCACTTGTGAATATTCTTAAAACAGCATTTCATCATGAGGATCAGGGTTTAATGACTGAGCTGGGTGAAGGCATGCTGCATCAGAGGAGCAGAGACAGAACTTTTTGTTGTTAATGACTGGCTATAGTCCTGGTTGTTTCTTGAAAGGACACGACTGCTGCAGACAGCGGTGACTCAAGACAGAGGAATTGGATGCTTTGCGACCCCTTTCATGTCTTTTGATGTGAAAACAAGAGAGAAAAGTTCAAAGAGGGAGCCAGCTTCATTCTAAGGTACCCTTCTCTGAACTTCTGCCGGTCTGCTAATATTTCCTGATTTTCGTGTACTTCATAAATTTGGTTGGGGATAGTTGCTGTTTTGCATTTTGAGTGCGGCTGATGAGGCGAGCCTCCATGCCAGACTATTGATGCCAGATTGTACAGCCCCTCAGAGAGAGCAGAGACTTTTGAAGGTCTGCATTTCACTCTGACTGTTTCATTCAGTATGTTGTGATGCGGGAACAGGAGGGCAGCCATGTGTAGAGATACAGGCACTTTACTCTTCCAGACAGCTGCTGGAATGAGTGTGAATTTATCAGCCAGTCATCTGTGCCATGCCTCTGCCCACTCCCCTCCATCCCCACCCACTACCCAGAATTAATGACTGCCTCTCCTCATTTGTACCCAATCATGACCAGGATGCAGAGGCAATTGAAAATGTTTACTCCAATTGCAAAAACCCTCCATGTTCCACAAAGTGCCCGGTTTTCTCTTTGATGGGATTGCTAATCACAGCGATGTTATTTATGTGTGTTTTGAATTGGAGATGAGCCTAGGCCAGGATATTGGAGGGGGACCAACCTTGCTTGGGGCGGCTAAACCTTATGGAGAATTTATCTATTACATTCCCTTTCTCTCAGTCCAACAGATTGGTAGCAGAACAACCTTGCTTTGAGGCTGCTCAATGTTGCTGTTTTGACTGCCAAGTATATTACTTTTACAGCGATGAAATAAAATAGACATCAAAACACTTCACATTGCTTTCGCCTCATCCTCTGCAGCACTTAGCACATGTGCAGAGGAGCTCCAGCACACTTGATATCATTACAAACTTACACACTTCAGCTCTCCACGTGAAGAATATTTTGATTTGAATTGATGCCCGTGGTTAATCTCTATTTATTCATTCTTTTTATGAAGCAAGGAAGTAACTAATGGCTCCCTCTTCTCATTCCTACATCCATTTACTAATTTGGTGTTTCATAAACAAGTTCTAGGCCATGCTAATACCTGACCATGAGGAAATGGTATGATTCGGAGAAAAAGCTGAACGACTAATATATGGTTTAAAAGCCTATACTATACGCATTTATAACATAGCAAAGTTTGTAAATTACTATGTTTGCTTCCCTCATTATTCCCTCTAAATCTCAGATGATCAGAAAACTGATTTTGAAGTCAAATGACTTACCATATTAAACATTACATCTTAAGATTTACAGTCAAAGCCACAATCGTAAATATTGTGCCCCATATATCAATCTTAAAGTACGGTAAAGTAACTTGAGTTCATGTCCTGTCACAGACCTCCAATTAATGTTCACCATTTTATTAACTGTAACTTCAATCTTTCCCTTAACCTTGAATGTTTTATTTGCAATCATTATTCTATTTATCGGGTATCCACAGTGCTCTGGCCAAATGGCATATTACCCTAGATGTAAGTACGGTGTCCACGAAAAGTAATTGAGGGTCACCCTCAATAATATTGAATTCAATAATTTACTAACTGTGACACTGATGAAGTCCGGATGGATGAAAACATGTTGTGTATTACCAGAAAGATTATCAAGTAAACTTGCCTAATACCAAAAAGGAAAAAAGTATGATATTCTGCTTACTCTCTCTCTTAAAAAGGGTTGGATAAATAAAAATGTGATATTGGTGTACATGTACTGTAGCTACAGTGGAGGGAGCAGATGGTTAGCTTAGCGTAGGGGGAAACAGTTAGCAGGCTCTGTCCAAAGGTGTAAAGAAGCTGCCCACCAGCTCCTCTTAAGGTCATTTAACACATTATATGTTATTTGCCCTATTTGAACAAACACTGAAGTGTAAAAAAGGAACAGCCGGCTGAAAAATAGGCTGGACACAAGACTGCTTCGCCTATTTATGGGGGGCCAGCAGCCGTTATCTTAGCCAAGTAAACCAACTGGCTGGTGGCTGTAGGCGACAAATATATTCAACATAGAGATATGAAAGTGTTATTGCTCTTGTTATCCAACACTCTGCATTGAATGATGAATTAGTGTTTTAAAATAAATCAGCCATTACCATACTTTATCCCTAACCTTAACTATTGTATGCCATAAACATTTGTTTTAAAAAGCAAGAAAAAGTTGTCATTGGACGTATAATGAGATTTATGAAATGACGAATAATCAGTATTCTTAACTGGCATTAGTGATGCTGTAAGTCCGTCGTTTCCAATTCTCAGAATGTATCTGGTACTGGTAAGATTGACAAGTATTGCCTTTTTCATGCACCAGCTCTATTTCATGCACCATCTCGCCATTGAATGGGTTGGTTGATTACAAAAATGGGTTTTTCTCCCCCAACCATACAATCATTCACCTTTAGAAGCTTTAACTATAGCGTTCTGTAGTACTATTTAATTTGTTTTGAGTCTGTATCCTATTTCACAATTAAACATTACATTATGTCAATGCCCATTGTAAGTATGAACTGCATTACAATTGTTTAATGGACTTTTATAACATAATCTGTGTTTATAAATGACTTTAATCTTGTCCTGAACCTGATCCCTGTCAGCAGCGTGGAATGAAATGGGTAGTTCATTGCATCAGACAGGTCTGGGGAGCTTTATCTCCACAGGAGGTTAATTTCCTATAGCTTGCCGCATTCACAGAGTTCATTTTGAATCATATTAGTTTGCCTGTCTTTCCCCATTATCACTATCTGAAAATGCAAGAGATATTTGTTCTCCTCCACTTTGTAAATGTCAGAATGCAATACAGGTGTCTGACAAGTCGGGCATGCAAATGTGCTTTTGATGTTTTCTTGGGGCTGTGGCTGGGAGTGCTGTTCCTCCGTTGGTGGGAACCTGAGGCATCAAATCGTATTCACCGTTATACTTATGCTATTTTAGCTCCTGCGAGACAAATGTAAAACAAGGTGACTTTTGATTATGTCCCTGTTGAAAGCTGAGTGGGGATCAAAGCCAGGCTCTTTGTGTGAGGTATAAGTTACATCAACAAGGTCGAAGGACTGTCTGTGGCACTGTCTGAATGACTCAGATGCTTACAGCACTTTTATTCCTAGAGATACAGAACAGCTGAGCACACGGAGCGCACATTGGTCACATGGATCCTCAGATGGAGGGCTCTGATAAAGCTCATCCATAAACAGCATCCAGCCCGGCTCCTCTCTCTCTCTCTCTCTCTCTCTTCTCTCTCTTTAACTCCCCCTCTCTTCCTCCCCTCCTCCACTCGGCCCATATCTACAAGTTGCCACACTCTTTCTTTGTTTCTTTTCCTTCCTACCCTCTCCTCTCTCGCTACCTTCGTGGGCAGCAGAGCTTACAGCCCATCTGGCACTGACTCACAGGGCCCACTCTGAGCTTGGGGAGATCAATAGTGACAAACATTGCACATGGCTCTTATATGAAAAGGATTAGACATGGCCGTCACCAAACAGTCTATGTGGCCTATTCACATATCTCAACAATGTGTGTTTGTGTGTACATCTATCCCTCAGCCTCTCCTCTGAGGAGTCTGCTGAACAATCGACCAAATAGGTTGATTGTTCAGCAGCTTATTATGACCTATAGTCACGTTTTAAAGTGGATGTGTAGGATCTATAGTTTGATAGATATTACAAAGATGATTTGAGGTCTCGCCAGGAGAACGTGTATATACTACGTCATGCCCCTATTCATTTCTATTGACGGCAGCGTCCATGTAAAGTTGGCGACGTTGGTGAGGGTGACGCTAACTTCACATTTACATACAGAAGGGGGAAAGGCATACACGTTCTCCTGGCGAAACTTCAAATAATCTTCGTAATATCTATCAAACTATAGACCCTACACATCCACTGGACATGGATTCTAAAAGTACAATATACACTTCTCGCTCGAAATCTAATCAAAAAGCATTTTAATGGCCAAACTATTCTACAATTTAGGATTTTCCAGAGAGGGTTATTTGTGAACATACGAGCCTCCGGAGCGTTTGCAATTGCCGCAAATTGTTGTTTCTAACACGACCACTTGAGGTGCTAAACTTTAAAACGTGACTATAGGTTGTGATAAGCTCAACAATCAACCTATTTAGTCGTATGAGTTGGAGGACTTGTTGCGATCCCTGTTGCAAGAACTGTAAATATTTGATAGGATTTTAATATGCAAAAAGGAACGTTTGCCTCTCATCTGAAATAACATTTTTCTGTCTGTGTTGTGAAGTCGATGGTCAGAACCTGGCAACCGACAACGTGTCAGTGATCGAGGGGGAAACAGCCACTATAAGCTGCAGAGTGAAGAACAACGACGACTCCGTTATCCAGCTGCTCAATCCCAACAGACAAACCATCTACTTCAGAGAAGTTCGACGTAAGTGCTGCTGCCTCAGACACAATGTTAACCATGTCTCCTGGAATCTGTGAAGTCAGCATGAATTATGCAAACACACTGGGATTGCTTAAGAAGAAAAGCATTTGGCTCTAATTCTTACTACTTAATTTTTTACTCTGCTTCACACCAAGAATTCTGCCGCTGCAGTTGAATGCATATTGTAGACATTGTTCCTTTCACTTACACACTGTCATTTAAGGTATCATTTTATTTGTATTTAACCTTTATTCAACCAGATAAAAATCATTGAGATAAAATCTCATTTACAATGCTGACCTGGCCAAGAAGGCAGCAACTTTACACATTATTACACATAACACAGACATATAATATACAGTGAACACAACTAAGTAAACAAAAAGACAAAAAGCAGGAAACAAACGACATTATTTAAAAATAATAGAGAAAATCAAGTAATTAACCGAAGTGTATGTCAAAGTCTTGTTGACGTTGTAGAGCCACTTAATCATTAACGGTATACATAGAACAAGTTTGAACAAACATGTAATTTATTTGTTCAAAATAATCAGTCACCATTAAAGCTACATGCACTGCCTTTTATGCATATACACTAAATCTGTACTGACAATTACATTTCAATATTCATTGTTCTTTTATTAGTTTGAATTTTAAATAAAACTTCTCCGCCCATTGACCGCAAAAATACGCTCATGACTATATTAGTAGTTTTCCTTTAAGTCCCTTGAAAAAAATATAGTTTCTGTCCTCAGATTCGTGTTTTTGTGTCAGTTACCCATTTTAGGACATCCTGTACTAACTAACCTCTTTTGACATTTGAAGTGAAGGTATCTGATATCACTAGATCAGCTTTTGCTTTAAGTATCACGTGATTCCATCTGTCCTTGACTTCTTGGCTTTTACACAAGTCATTAAACTCAGAAAGTGGCAAGATTAATATGAGATAATACACTGTGCTACCATAATGGGAATACTTTTGTGTCCTTGTCAGTGTTCGATTGTACGATAATCTCTTAGATTAGGATATTGAACATTATGATTATGCATGAGCATATGGGCTACTCCTACTTCTACCAAGTTTCGTCTCTGCTTTTTTACGTGTTTATATCTGGGATGTGAGCCAAGATTCAAGGTGAACGAGAAACACTCTTTATTTCAGTCTATATTGCATCCCAGCTGTTATTTCACAAGTCTAGGTAGCGAGACGTGTGTTCCTTTCTCTCTTGTGAAGAGCATCAGGGGAGACAGGGTAAACATTTGTTGTCATATTTGTACAAAATACCCAATGCTACCTGAGAATATGATGATAAAGAATGGATTTATATAAAGCATAGGTCATGTTGCGCTCTACATCTTAGACATATTTGTATTCTGACACGACTGAGTAGAAAGACACTTGTAACGTTTACAAAAGCAACAATGAATAATAAGCTCTGGGTAACAATCAATATTAATTCTGTACTGTTAAGGACATTTTTCCCAAGGTTAAGACAACCCTTTTCCTCTCTGCTGGTAAGCTGCTTGACATGTCGTTTTCTCCGACTTAGTCAATGTTGTTCTATTCACAATTTCACGACATAAAAGGTTTCGTAAAGGTGCTAATTAGATCTGAAAATATGTGAGATCTATAACGGACGCCGGTGTTGTTGGGTGGCTGCTGTGTGTTTGTGTTCCTCATAAGAGGTCTAGTAAACCCCATAGCAGCACTACTCTACTCCGCTCCTAAAGGACTGCCGGTCCTGTGTGGACCCCCCTCAGCCTGTGGCTTTGTTACCTGTCAACAGGGCCGCTCGAAATAGTGGCAGATCTTTGTATACAGCAAAGTAAACGGCAGCGACATAAAGACACAACAGGCGCTACAAGAACAGCAGCGCCAAGCGAAGAGGCAGAAACAGATGCATAAGTGCCGTACAAAATAATAACAGCTTTAAAATGTCGGTGAAGGCCAAATAAACACATTTCTATTGCAGCAAATAAAGATGAATTATGCCAGGTATACAGGCTGAGCGAGTATTGTTGGTATGAGAAATGTATTCTGCATGATATTCATTCAAAATGACAAGCAATTTTGCAGAGTTGTCATCTGAAATGGGAAAAATTAGCTTTTATCAGCCATGGTGGACCTCTATGGATTGTGATGCAATATTACACCATTATTTATTTACTGCATCCTTTCACAGAAGATGCCTTGTGTTGCAAAGGTTTAATGTTTAAACCTTTTTTCCAGCATCAGATAATGAAGGCAACAAATTCCTAGAAACAGGTTTTAGAATATTTATTATTTCTCAAAAGCGTTAATCGTCACGACTAATTAAGCAACACCAAAGTTAAGAATTCAATCAATGTTATTTAGAAAGAGTTAACCCAAAACTCATCTGAGCGGATATAATTGACAGTGGCGCTGCAATATAAACAACGGGAACCAATACAAAAAGAAAAACACTGAAATAAACCCGTAATTGCAATGAGATGCTGATTGAGAAAATAGCTTTTCAGGGTCTTCAGTTTATTCTGAAAACTTCCTTTATGAATAAAGTTAAAATCTTCTCCAGGAAGAATAGCTGTTCAGTCCATGTTGAATTGATTTGGATATAATGGACTCCCATAATGACAAGTTTAAACAGTTATTACTGTACTTCTCCCCTTTAAGATGAACAATATTTTTCAGTTGTTCTTTTACATACATATAAATCACAAGACTATCTATGCAGTCAAATAAGTGTTGTTTCCATAAATGTGTTTAGATACAGTATATATTTCTTGCATGGTATTTTCATAGCTTGGTTTTCAACACAAAAACAGCTGAAAAATGTTGTCGATTTAACAATTACTGGACATTTAAGAACAATTTGAATTCAATTTTAACTAATCAATTCATTTTGTATGTTTTTTTTTTATTAAAAAGTACCAGATTCACTAATTTCTGATATTTTTATTGACTGAATTGTTAATCAAAATCCAAAGAATATCCCTAAAGGCACGGAAACACCAGGCCGATTATTGGCGTCGGTGGGCGTCAGGCCGACGATGAGCGTCGACACGCCCTATTCAGATTGGTGTGTCCCGCACCGTCGGGTCTTTTCAGCCTTGCCGACGCAGTGATTTCTTCGGCAGTCGGCCAAAGAAATCACTCTGATTGGCTGTTCAGCTAGCGAATCAGTGCATGAGAAGCGAAACGTAAGTGAGGGATCCAAACAAACTATTAAGAAGGCAAATCTGAGATTTCATTTAACTCCAGCCCTCGACACAGTTTCGGGAAAGCCCCATGAGCTTCTCGCTGTAGAGTGAAACTGGAACGCACACACTATTGTTTGTTTATATCACGCAGTCTGTTCTTCTTCTCTCGGTTATCACGCGGTCTGTCTTCCGGTTGTTGCCTCTTTTGATTGACGAATACACACTACCGCCGCCTGCTGGCAAGGAGAGTTATTGCCACTCACGCATGCGCAGTTCGTACGTGCTTCTTGGCCGTCGGCTGAAGTCTTTGCGGTGTCTTCCAGTGCGACACATGGCCAAAACGCAGAGACGCGAGGCGACGCAACAGTCGGTGTCCGTCTGTGTCAGTTCTTTGTTGTCAGATTGGTGTGTCCGGGCCTTAATATAAGTAATCACTACATTTGGTTGCAACCCTTATATGTATAAATATTTTTGAAAAATATGCCTTAACCCTGATTAATGAATACCAGACTATGCTCTTATGTAAGCATTCAGCCGGTTATAAAACTGCCACGTATAAACTTGATCGAGCGTCCCCAAAGTGAAGGGTTTCCCTCCTTAGCAGGTGCTCTGGCTCTCAAAGTGCATCAGTGTCATTGTTTCCCTTTGAGGAGAGACTTCCAAAGAGCTCTCAAATTATACCGGGGGATGAGGTTTCATGTTGACACTGGCCCGAGACCTTGGGTAATGATGATGATGCTAAGTGTAAAGCCTTAGGGGAATAACAAACTCCCTATGCTTTAAACAGGGCCTGAATACAGTTTGTTAGCCTAAGGATGTGAAGAGGACTTGATAAAGAAGGCAGGTCAAAACATCAAAAGGGCTCCAAATCAAATCAACCAGAGCTGTTTATGTAAAAGAGTGCTTAGAGATGAAGGCTGACTCAATTGAAAAGCAGAGTAAAATCTCCGAAAGAGATGGCTAACCTAGTTTTACCACATTACAATACAATTCAGCCAATCTATATCGGCATTAGTATACAGATTCCCAGCTACTTCTGATTTAAAGTTTCAAGCATCCAACCCTCTCTACCTCGGCTCTGTGATTTAAGTCATTATGTATGTTTGAATGGCTCCCCGTTTTCTGGAATATGTGAGTTTGCTGCATTCATCCATGACCAGCAGCAGCCCACTTTAAGAGATCCTAGCTTGTTAGGAGTCCTCATGAGCACTCTTCACACTTTCCTGTCTTAGCGAGTGCTCTGTGAACTGTAAAGCTTCTTTATAAATCAACTTGTATGAATCATTTTGAAGCTCACTTTTCTTTTACTCAATTAAAGAGAAAGCCCACAAAAGGCTCTCTTGCCCCCTTCTCCATATCTCATTCTCCTCTTTCGTCTCCTTTGTCTCTCTCCATCCAATCTTTCATTCTCACCCCCTCTTCCTTTCTCACCACATGTCTCACGTCTGTGTCCCTGTACTCTGTATCCTCACTGTCTCTGTCTCACATGTATCCCCACAGCTCTGAAGGACAGCCGGTTCCAGCTGGTGAATTTCTCTGACAATGAACTGCGGGTGTCTCTGTCCAATGTGTCACTCTCGGATGAGGGACGCTATGTGTGCCAGCTCTACACAGATCCTCCTCAGGAAGCCTACGCAGACATCGCTGTCCTGGGTAGGTGTGAGGTTTCATAAGTGAACCTCACAAGCACCCATCACCTAGCTCATCACACACATTTTTATTGTATTTCGCTATGCTATAGAGGGGGGACATGAAATAATAGTAATCTTTGATCCTGTTATCTTTAGCAACTGAAACAAAATGTCAGCCAATTAGGTTCTTGCGGTGCTCTACAGCATAACGAAAAGGAGCAGATGCTGAAACCGATGGCTCAGACCACGTTGGTTTTGGCAGCTGTGTTGACTCTGTGAATCCCGGTGAATGTTGACTTGGCTGCTCCAAACGAGTCCCTATTGAGAGTCAGCTGTGCCACACTTTGATGCTTTGGAGTGAAATTACTCTAGTTAAGCTTTATTATACATGCAGACATCCTGGGGGATTGAAAGGAATTAAAAGCACTTTAAAGTAATTACTCTAGTTGTACAATTGAAGCCTAGCTGCAGTATTTTCTGAACCAAGGGTTGCATTAAAGACTCCTTGAAATGAACACCCCGCTGACTTTTTGCTTTCAAGTAACTGGAGTTCAGCCAGTTTGTTGCAATGACTGATGTAAGGGACAATTGTGCCTTATCCTAATCTCTGTACATTTAGTATTGAACCCTTGCAGGATGTAATCACATGTACTTACACAAAATAACTTTGGCTCAGAGTGTTGGGTAACAGTTTCTAATAAGGGTTCAACTCATATTGATTACATATATGATTGAATGTTTGTATTATGAATTTGTTTAGCTCAACAATGAGAAAATGAGTTTGTCATAATTGTGAGATGTGGTCTGTCGATCCACCACTTTGATCCAAACTGAGTTAGAGAGCTTCTTTGCCTTTTTATTGGATGGACAGCTGAAGATAGACAGGAAAACAGCAGAAAAGAGAAGGGATCACATGCAGCAAAAAGGCCAAAGTCGGGACCAGAACTCAGCTAACTTAACTAAGTCAACTAAATGTTGAGACAGGAAAATAATTGCAAAGTCACTTCATTACACTTTGAATTGATCCTGGTCCGGTAGAAAATTACAATTCCAGACGACCCATGCATCTGATCAGTCTCTCTGAATTCAGAACAGTACTCTCAAAGATACATGCTGCGTTACCCAGCGCCAGCGGCCCTTGTTTGTGTCTCAAGAAAATCCAGCAGTAGCCAGTTCACACAAACTATTCAATACTTTGACTATTTAGCATAATTAAGACGAACATGAGATTACCAATTCTCGCAAGTTACCTACACTTGTGTTTCTTCAAGCAATGTCATATCATTCATGAAAATGACCATTATTATTTTTAAAACTCAGTAAAGGTATTAATCAAAGAGGTGTTGAGAGTTCGTTGTGAGTTCATCATTTGTCGATGCAGGAATCCACACATTACTTAAACAATCATCAAAAGCCACCAAATGTGTGTGTCTATAAATGTTGTCCTGCTGTTGTAATTCTGACTTTTGCCGTGGGTCAGTCCCTCCAGGCAACCCAATCATCGAGAGCCGGGAAGATGTGGTCAGCGAGGGGAACGAGACGGAGCTCACCTGCACAGCCATGGGCAGCAAGCCAGCTGCCTCCATCAGATGGATGAAAGGGGAGGAAGAACTGACAGGTCAGTAGAATAACAGCCTCCCCCAGTTTGCTTCACAAGCTCCAGTCCTGTCCACTTCCCTCCATGTCCCGTTCTCTTGAGACGATTCCTCTGTGAACAAAATGGAGTTTTCCTCTAAAACATGAATGTGTGTTGTACTGATTGTATTACCGGTTTGTGTAGGAAATACCTCGGAAACTAATCATACCTGGCATGTACTGCTTTCTCTCTCTCTTTATTTTATTGTACCCATGTGTACCTTGCTACTTGCTCAGCTATGGTCTGTACAGTAATGATCAAACTCTGCATCCACAACTGCAGAAGCTGCAATCCAGGCCTATGTTATGTTTCATATACATTTTACAAACATGCTTTCCCAAAAGGCACTCATTTTGATTTCAACGTTTTTAGTTTGGATTTAAATATGCTTGAATATTTCTAGTAAACATTTGGTATTGATTGCTGATTTAATTATATGTTTAAAGACAACCCTAAGTCCTTCCTATTTAAAATGTTAATTGAATATAAACGGAAAAGATGGTTGTGAAGTATTTACTGCACATTTAATCTTCATTTCAGAGCCGTCAGTCGGCTGTAGGCTGTTACAAAGAGTGGTATATAATCTGGGGTGGTAAAAAATCCTTATTATCTCTCAGTTATGATTAGGGAGTCATCAATAATTCATCACATACACTTATTGTACAGCAATGGGGGATATTCATTTTAGTCCTATCGTATTTACACAGAGTGGATGTATCTGGGCTTGTTGTCAAATTATATATGTATTAGAATGGAGTGGATTCATTTGGCTTGTTGAGAGATGAAATATTTAGACAAGAGTGAATCTGAAGCTAAATGCCATCTGTGCCTCCAGTGTTCCCTACAGCAGCCGAAGTCAATTTCTGTTTATGAGTTGTCGAGTGTTGTGCGGGAGGAGGGAGAGACAACAGGATGGTTAGATCAGCGAAATGCCACTGACATGCTGAGCGGGGCTAATCCATAGTGGCAGTGGATACATAAGGAGAGCCAGAGAGTCACGTCCTCCTGTACCCCAGGAAACACAAATCACTACTCATTATAGACGTGCTAAACAATTCATTAGCTCCAGCACGCATTGAGATTAAAAGGAACACATCACACTGGTTTTATCTAATCTTTGAGGTCCAGTTTGTCTTACGTCCGTGTGCAGGCAAGACAGCCATAATAGCATTAAAGACATTTGCAGGCTGATTTAAACACACTTTCAAATTGAGTGAATTGGTTTTGCAACCATTTGTCATGCTGGCAGGGAGGGGACTTTTGGGCTCCAGCCTGAGAGAGACCCAACACAGAAGGTGGCAAAATGCTTGTTAGCATATTTGACAGCTGCAATATTATTTAAATGTAGTGGAGCCTGGTGCTCTGCGGCTACTGCTGCTCCAGAGCATGAGGAGGTTGGTTCAAATCTGTACACAATTGCGTGGAACTGCATGCAGGAGATTATTAAATCAGAATTTTTTATTTGAATTTAGTTTTTACGTTGTGAAAATGTCACTTTTACAAATGTCCATTAATAAAATGCACTCCACATTTTAAGTTGCTTAAAATTTGAAGCACATACTGTACTCTATAATTTAAGTTTTATTTTACACTCAATTATAAGAAACATATTTTACATATTGGAACAATTGTGGTCACAGAGTTTAGCATCTACACCGATATTTCTTGATGTCGAAGCTAGTTTTAAGTAGCTTGATCAGTGGCTGCTTTACGGTGCGTTGTCAGGGAGACGACTCGATATGAAACTGACTGAAAGAAAATGTCACCCTGAGAAGAGGCTACGCTTGATTGCGCTGGGATTGATCACTGGTTGATGCTCACAAGAGCGTTTGATTTGACATCTCTGCTGCACCACTCAAATCTCATCTGCATTCAGATTCGAGTCCTTGCGCGACCTGATCCGCAGTTGTTTTCCTCATCTTGGCTTGGATGACACTGATAATTGACAAGTGTTGGTTAGCCTGAACACTGTAAATGGCTCTGTCCGTATGAGTCTGATCTTCAAAACGATGCTCAGGACTTTCAAAGGTTTTCAAAAGTTTTTTATATTCAATTTGTTTTGTGAGAAAAATCATGACCCAATATAATTGACACTAGAGGAAGTCAAATCTTTTTTCACTGCACCGCGGAGATGAGTGGAGGCTTTTCCTGACCTTGAAATGTGTTTTGCCAGTCCCTTTGGTATTTTGCACGATGCCACAACATCATGGGACCGTTCTACCTTATCATGCAGACAAGATACTCCAAGGCAGGATGGTGCAATTTTGAGAAAAATTCTCTTTGAGATTGCATGGAAGCAGCTGTATTTTCCCCCAACAAAATCAGCTATGATGGTAGTGCTATCCACCAAGGGGACTGCAGTCATGACATGTCACATACAACCCAGATTAAATTAAACTTTCAAAGTCACACATGTTTTCTGCCCTCACTTTCTTCCAATGAAGGTTTAACACACTGAATTGCCTTTAAAGTTTATTTTCTTGAACATTTGAAAACAGTATTGGACAACAAACAAAATGATAGTTATTTCAAATGAAGACTCCAATTTAAAGGAGATGTTAAATGTGTTGTAAAAATGAATGACAGAAGCTGGATTCACAGAAGTATAGAGCAGCTTTGGCTTATTTTAAGGAGAAAGAAAATCAATGTTGGTAGATTTAAAGTTGTAAAGGAAATAACTGTAAAATACAAATAGAGTAATGCTACGAGTGTAGTGGCAAGATCTATTCTACTTAAAGGGGACCTATCATACAAAATGCACTTTTTTATGTCTTTTATACATGAAATATGTGTCCCCGGTGTGTCAGGGAATTCACGCAGCATCAGAAAATAAAACCCTCTCTCTTTTCCTCCGTACCCAAATCTCTAAAAACGGGGCTACAACGGAGCTGATCCAGATTTGCTTCCGATATGACGTAATATCGGAAATGTTGGCTGGCTTTACACCCACGGCCCTATCAGAAACAATGCCCGACTGTTTTGGACGTAATATGGTCAGTGCATGTTAACATTAGCATCGCTAACACTCAGAGCTAACCTGTACTGCACAGAGCATGTGTGTGAAGAAGCAGGAAATAAAAGGAACTCACCTTGTGGTATAACCGGCAAGAGAGAAAGCCTTTGAGCTCCATACTGTTTCAGAAATAATCCTTGATAATCCATGATATGGCGTTTCATCACGGCAGTATTTAGTTTAGACATAGCTGCCGGGTCCCGCATGAGCTCACCGCCCCCTTTTTTTCTTTATCAATTTTTATTTTCTTAAAGCTTTATACCCAAAATCAGCACTTTTGAAACAGGAAGTGAAATAGAGGGATATGAGGCATGGCTAGAATGGGTGATCTGTTTGGTATTTTGAACACTACATAGACATGTTTTTTATATATGTTTATATATCTGAGACCTAAAAATAGCATGATAGGTCCACTTTAAATCAAACAATCATAAAACAGCTCTCATCTAATGAGAACTTAAAGATAATGCTGACAAATCTAGCTTTTGTTGGATATATAAAGATATTGCTTTCTTATTTTTATTCATAACAGTTTATTGTTTGAATATCACTTTGATTATTTTTGATTTGCCATATAATGACAAAACATGGACCTTTCCAAAAATATAAATATAAAAAATATCCATGCTAGTATTGTGATAATGATTTCCACATTTCACCTAAGCCTACCACATGTTCTCTTTACCGTCTGTTCCCGAACCATTTTTAGTAAAGTAGCACTCAGATTAGTATGAGACAATTACTGTGAATGTGTGAGAGGATAATGACTCATTATCTCAATCTTCTAAATCATTCTTCTCTTCACACAGTTCATTGGCGCAGGTGCTCTTGGAAACGCCCCCATTGACCTTACTAATGTGACCTAGTGCAGCGTTTAGTCTTTGTGATTGCATGATGACAATAGAGCTCTTATTGTGAAATGTGTGTTGTTTTTTGGCAAGGAACAAGAGGCCATTGTTCTGTGAGCGCTACAGCTGATCACCGCTCTCCACTTTAACTAAAGATGGTAGGGATTAACTCACTGTAGTGAAGTGAAATCACCTAAAAGGCTTTAGTTAACAACTCACATGGGGCAAAGAAATATATATCACTCGATTTTTAGACCTACAGTATACGTCCTATAGCCTGTGTTTATAAATGTACTGTTTACCATTCAGTTGCCATTCGTTTTCATGTATTACATTACAATCACTGTCAGAATTTATATTACCGCTGTTTCCTGATTACAGAAAAAATACTTTTTATGAAAGTTAGTGGATGAGTGCAGCATGGGTGAAATTATTATTATTTTTCCACTAGAAACGGCCTTGATGGAGGTCTGCAATCTCCAAGTACTCCTCTAGTAATGATAATGTTGCTTTCTCTCCTCTAACAGTCAGGGTGCTCTTCAAACAGCCTGTTTTCTCACCACAGTTGGCAGTATGTAATGCTCGCATGCACATTGACCACTATACCTAGTACTTTACATTTAATAGAGGCTGGTCTTGGGTGGCTGGGCTTATGTTACACCGGGTTAATATCCATCAAGAGGCCACATATGTGTGTATTGGTGATCATCAACCATGGAACAACAGTGCTCTGCCCTCTCTGAGTCCAGCCAGGCTCCCTTGTGACAAGGCTGAAATGGAAGTGTGCTGCAGGTCAGAGTGGGGCTGTAATTATTTCCTCACTTCATTAAGTGCGAGTAAACCATCACACTCAGCACTGCAGCTAATGCGATGCCCCTGTGGCATTGTAATGCTCTCTAAATGAATGCCCCTCTGACAGCCTGAGGCCTAGTGGGCAGCAGATTACTGCAGGGTTAGCCCCAACAATGCTCAACCCTCGAGCTGCAGAGGCATTCATTATCAGGCTTATATGACCTCCTCACTGCTCTCATCAAAATCGCAGGCCTTGGGCCAGTCAGAATCATAAAGTATCATTCGGGCGCCGCATTACTGAATCATAAATTAAATGTAAATGCCATCTGAAAACACTCCACTTTGACAGGTAATGTGCTAATAGCTATGAGTATTTGCTCATTATGGTCACTGCGAGTCTGTGCAGCAGCAGGATCTGAGATTTGTTTTTGAGCTGTTAAGCCGTTAACTTTTTTCCCCATCTTGTGCTCATTTCTCTAGGTGAGACAACAGTTGAGGAGACGTATGACAGGATGTTTACTGTCACCAGCCGGGTGAGATTTTCTGTCACCAAAGAGGATGATGGGTTGCCAGTGGACTGCATCATTGACCATCCAGCTGTAAAGGACCTCCTGGCTCAACGACATTTGGAAGTGCTATGTGAGTGACCTAAATGTGTTTTCAAGCCCAAAACACCTAGGCCCCATAAGACTACATACTTTCTCTATCTTTCTTTGGGCTGTTTGGGGGATAACGTACTTATTGTCAGGGCTCAAAAGCCTACTACAAACATTCAAATAGGTGCCAATCACTAGCAATTACAAACAGAATTAGGTTAAATACTTATACAATTATTAAAACATTTACAGAAATTTATAACTTTCTGCAGTCAAATTAGGGAAACTTGGGCAACACAGTTAACAGAACTTCAACATCCTTTGACGGTTATTAGCATCTTTATGCTGCTTAGACAGTCAAAATATTTAGCTTTTAAAGACGAGAAACGTAATAGCTATGAACTTGTTTCCAGCAGAAAATTGCATTTTTTATTAATACAGGAGCAAGTTTTTGATCTGTTTTGTGATTATCAAAAAATATCTCCTTTGAAGTTCATCTTTAAGACAGTTTAAGTTTTTCTTGAAGACAAAGAAATGTTTTTCAAATAAATAATTTCTTAAGCTTGATTTAAAGTAATATGAAAAGTATTTACCTGGAATCGCGAATATGGCCACAAATACCTTAGCCCACGATACAGTCACCACGAGGGATACACACTTTTGCTCAGGTGTCAGATGATGTTTATGTATTCTTTAAATGGTGAATCGATTGGATAGTTAATACAGGCAGCCTTACATTGTTAAACATCAAAGAAAGGTTATGGTACCCTTTTGTAGTCTTTGTAGAATATTAATTTATTTTCAGATAGACCACTGTTTCGTCTGACCTTTCATAGAAAAAGAGAAAGCTTGACTGAAACGGCTTGACATTTTGGTAATCTTTGGCTAGCATTGATAAGAAGAGAGAAAAAAGGTACTGTATACTCATTGGATGTCTACTGAGCATGTAGGATAATCATTTCATCATCCTTTGTGTGTACCTTCGGCTGGTAACTTTAGCTTTGACTGTATTGAAGGAAAAGCCGGTTTTGTTATAACTTGATACTAAATGAGTATTGTGAATGCTCATCTTTTATTTTCAGATAAACCAGAAGTGAAGATTGTGGTGACATATCCTGACGGCTTAACCAGAGAGGGTGATAATCTAGATTTGACATGTATTGCTGAAGGAAAACCACAGTGAGTGTTCACCCAGATGGACGCACCTCAACACTTCAAGAAAAACTCTTGAAAATGTTTTGTCCTTTCTGCAAGTCTGATTATGGACCTTAACCTTCACATTTCCTTGAGCCATTTAAATGTTAGCAGTTGTATGCATGCTGTATCAAATACATCATTAAACAGGGCCCGTCGATGGCCTTCTTCTTAGCATATCTCAGATTTGACCTTTATTGCAGTTTTCGAGCATGGATTGACAGCGTCTGAGTGATGTCTGTGGTATTTGTGCTCTCCAGTCCCCATCAGATCAACTGGCTGAGAGTAGACGACGATGTGCCGCCTCATGCTGTGGTCACCGGCTCTGATCTGTACATCGAAAACCTCAACAAGTCTTACAACGGCACCTATCGCTGCGTGGCGTCCAATGCTGTGGGAGAGGCCTACGATGACTACATCCTCTACGTATATGGTATGTGTTAAGCTTTATCGCACTTGATGTCTAAATGCCATCATCACTCTTTTACACTAGGATTCAATCTGTATTGCTGATATAGAAAGGTGTATATACCTAACTGCCTACAGTAGCTTTGGCAGTCGAGGGATTGCATTGGAACTACACTATCAGGATTTACTACAGCGTTTGTGCAACAAACAGAATCACATTTCAAATGTAATAAGGTGAAAGGCATTATTGAGAGGAACAGGAAGCTTGAAGTAGCAGTAGGTGCTGTTGACAAATCCAGAGAGCTCCAAATATACGTTGAAGATTCAAGCTGCTGCTTTACTTTTTATGTTTGATGAGTTTGAACCGTATACAATAAAAAGTAATGGATAAAGTGGATTTTGACTTTTGACAGCATGTTAAAACCCAGCAGATTAGATTTTATATAAAAGAGAATCAGATGTTTGCTGATATTGTCATATTGTATGCTGTCATTCAGCAGAACCAATTGGTGCCCAAGAAACCATATTAAACAAAACATATTTATAAATGTGTTTTTTAGAGGTGTCATGCTAGCTGTTTCCCAATGTTTTTTTTTTACACTTTATGCTAAGCCAAGCCAATGTTGCCTGCTGGCTGCAGCTTTATATTTCAAGTACAGACATGAGAGCAGTGTCAATCTTCTCATGTAACTCTTGGCAAGAAAGACCCAAATCTCAAACCATTCCTGAACATAGCAACAGAAATGCGTATTGACTATTTGGTCTCATATAAAAAATTGAACACTAGATGTCTGCCGTAAAAATGTGGTTTGGTTCTGTTGACATATCGAGGTGGGTAGAATTCCAATGTGTTCTGCAGCCAACCAGTAAAGGGCAATAAAGGGACCATCTCCCCCTGGACTTGACTTTAAATGCAGCAGACAGTATATTCCCCTCAGTTTGAACCTCAAATGCAGAGACTACTATGAATGTCTCCTCACGGATCTTATTTCTTGTTTTACTCTAACATGACTGTCAGTCATGACTCATGACACACTAGCATGTCTTTGTTGTGATTTCCTTGTTTGTGTTCAACACATCAGAATCCTTTAAACCAGGGGTTTTCAAAGTGTGGGAAGGTGAGCCTCCCCTCAGAGAACATGACAACAGCCGAACCCCCCCTCCCAATTATTGTAAATTATTGTTGCTATAATGCAGGGGTATTCAATTGCATTTGAAAGAGGTCCAGTAAGAGAACATTTAATTAAATGCTCTGTTTTCGCTGTCTACCTTTCTCTTTTTTGAGCACGTCATTTGAAATGAATCACTGCTGTTTCTCTCTTCTTCTCTCGTTTCTGTGTGTGTTTGAATCTATCGTGCTGACTCACTGACTACACCGATTTGATTGGCTGAGTAGCGTCAGCTTCTTAAAACATTAAACAATAACTTTTTAAAACTTTTTTTTTTACATTTTCAACATCGTGGATAAATCCTTATATGCTCAATGTGTTGCTCCCGGCAACACACTGAACATCAACTTTGCCTCCTTATTACACTCACCCCTACTTTAGTGGGAACAATGAGTCTGCGTCTTTGATGCGCACAGGCGGATGATGCGGGGATGCAATGTAGACAGGAATAGATCATCAGCCTTGACCGGTACTTGCTTTTGATCAAAGTCAATGCGGAAAACCCGAACTTACACAGGTAGGTGGAGGCAGGGGCGGACTGGGACTAAAAATCAGCCCTGGAATCTCACCCAGCCCAGCCCACACAAATTGGTAGAGCACGCTAGTCAA